>NC_091625.1:27278984-27582014 GCF_027580195.1 Bos mutus | reverse complement strand
CCTCCCTACTTTTACTATACTATTGGAAGAATCAAAATAAAATTATATATTGTAACATAAAATAAATATCTATGAGTCCATATTAATAAGTCACTGAATAAAAAGAGAATGGGGAGAAGGTTCAGTTCTTACAGGAAAAAATGTCAGATAGATACATAGGAATACATTCCCATTCTGGAATATGAAGTTTTATTCCCTCCCTGTGAGTGTAGACTGGACACAGTGACTCATTAATAAAAGAAAAAAATATGGAAGGAGAAAAATAGTAAATTTACAGTAGATAAACTTATACTGTAAAAGGAGAAGTTCATGGTATATTATCAGGGGATATCATGTGCCTCCTGATACAATGTGATGGGAAAGACAATTCATCTCTGTGGCATTCTTCCCCTAAACCCGTAACCCCAGTCTAATCATGCAGAAAATGTTAACCAAATTCAAATTGAGGAACTGCAGAATACCTGACCAGCAGTCTTGGAAACTGCCAAGTTTATGAAAATCAAGGTTAAGACAAGAAACTTAGATTGAAATGAGAATAAGAAGACACAGTGACTAAATGCAATAGGGTCTTCTGGCTTCAATCTTGGAACAGCAAAAAGCACGTTAGTGGAAACACTGGTGAAATATGAATTAAGTCTTTAGTTAATAGCATTGCTTGTTTAGTTAATAGCATTGTACTGTTGTTAATTTTTTGGTTTTCACAAGTGTACCATCATTATGTAAGATACTAACATTAGGGGAAGCTTGATGAAGGGTGTGTAGGAACTCTACTTATCTTTGCAACTTTTCTATAAATATAAAATTACTATAAACTAAAAAGTTTATTTAAAAGATGAGTACCTTCAAAAATAGACATATGGATCAGTGAAACAGAGTTGAGAACTCAGAAATAAATACACACACCTATGGAAAATTAATCTTTAGCTCAACATCACTCATTATCAAAGAAATACAAATCAAAACCACAATGAGGTGCCATCTCAGGCCGGTCAGAATGGCTACAAACAATAAATGCTGGAGAGGGTGCGGAGAAAAAGGAACCCTCTTACACTGTTGGTGGGAATGCAGACTGGCATCTATACTGTTTTTAAGGAGATTCCTTAAAAAACTGGAAATAGAACTGCCATACAACCTAGCAATCCCACTGCCGGGCATACACACCGAGGAAACCAGAATTGAAAGAGACATGTGTCCGCCAATGTTCATTGCAGCACTGCTTACAATAGCCAGGACATGGAAGCAACCTAGATGTCCATCGGGAGATGAATGGATAAGAAAGCTGTGGTACATATACACAATGGAATATTACTCAGCTATTAAAAAGAATGCATTTGAATCAGTTCTAATGAGGTGGATGAAACTGGAGCTTATTATACAGAGTGAAGTAAGTCAGAAAGAAAAACACCAATACAGTATATTAATGCATATATATGGAATTTAGAAAGATGGTAATAATGACTGTATATGCAAGACAGCAAAAGAGACACAGATATAAAGAACAGATTTTTGGACTCTGTGGGAGAAGGCAAGGGTGGGATGATTTGAAAGAATAGCATTGAAACATGTGTATCATCATATGTCAAAAAGATCACCAGTCCGGGTTCAATGCATGAGACAGGGTGCTCAGGGCTGGTGCACTAGGATGACCCTGAGGGATGGGATAGGGAAGGAGGTGGGAGGTGGGGTTCAGGATGGGAAACACATGTACACCCATGGCTGATTCATGTGAATGTATGGCAGAAACCACCACCATATTGTAAAGTAATTAGCCTCCAATTTAAATTTAAATAAAGAAAATTAATCTTTGACAAAGGAGGCAAGGATATACAATGCGGAAAAGACAGTCTTTTCAGCAAGTGGTGTTGGGAAAGTTGGACAGCTGCTTGTAAATCAATAAGGTTAGAACACACTGTCATGCCATACACAAAAATAAACTCAAAATGGCTTAAACACTTAAATAATAAGACACCATAAAACTCCTAGAAGACAATATAGGCAAAACATTCTCTGATATACATTGTACTAGTATTTTCTTAGGTTGATCTCGAAAGGCAATAGAAATAAAAGTAAAAATAAGCAGATGGTACCTAATCAAACTTAAAAGCTTTTACACAGAAAGTGAAGTGAAAGTCGGTCAGTCGTGCCCAACTCTTTGAGACCCCATGGACTATATAGTCCGTGGAATTCTCCAGGACAGAATACTGGAGTGGGTAGCCTTTCCCTTCTCCAGGGAATCTTCCCAACTCAAGAGATCAAACCCAGGTGTGCCACATTGCAGGCAGATTCTTTACCAGCTGAGCCAGAGGGGAAGCCCAAGAATACTGGAGTGGGTAGCCTATCCCTTCTCCAGCAGATTTTCCCGACCTAGGAATCGGACCGGGGTCTCCTGCATTGCAAGTGAATTCTTTACCAACTGAAGTATCAGGGAAGTCCTGATTCCTTTACACAGCAAAGGAAACCATGAGCAAAATGAAAAGACCTCCTATAGACCAGGGGGAAAATGTTTGCAAATGATGTAACCAGCAAGGGCTTAATTTCCAAAATATACAAACAGCTCCTACAGTTCAATAACAACAGCAACATAAAACCCAATCGAAATATGGGCAGAAGATCTAACAGATATTTCCCCAAAAAAGACATACAGATGGCCAATAGACACGTGAAAAGATGCATATCATCACTAATTATTCAGCTTAGTTCAGTTCAGTTGCTCAGTCGTGTCCCATTCTTTGCAACCCCATGAATCGCAGCATGCCAGGCCTCCCTGTACATCACCATCTCCTGGAGTTCACTCAAACTCATGTCCATCGAGTCGGTGATGCCATCCAGCCATCTCATCCTCTGTCGTCCCCTTCTTCTCCTGCCCCCAATCCCTTCCAGCATCAGAGTCTTTTCCAATGAGTCAACTCTTCACATGAGGTGGCCAAAGTACTGGAGTTTCAGCTTTAGTATTCTTTCCACAGAACACCCAGGGCTGATCTCCTTCAGAATGGAGTGGTTGGATCTCCTTGCAGTCCAAGGGGCTCTCAAGAGTCTTCTCCAACACCACAGTTCAAAAGCATCAATTCTTTGGTGCTCAGCTTTCTTCACAGTCCAACTCTCGCATCCATTCATGACCACAAGGAAAAACCATAGCCTTGACTAAATGGACTTTTGTTGGCAAAGTAATGTCTCTGCTTTTCAATATGCTATCTAGGTTGGTCGTAACTTTTCTTCCAAGGAGTAAGCATCTTTTAATTTCACTAATTATTAGAGAAGTGCAAATCAAAACTACAAACAGGTTTTCTCACACCAGTCAGAATGACCATCACTAAAAAATAATCTACAAATAAGACATACTGGATGGGATGTGGAGAAAAAAGGAACCCTTTACACTATATTGATAGGAATGTAAATTGATGCAGTCACTATGGAAAGCAGTATGGAGGTTCCTCAAAAAAAAAAAAAAACAACACTAAAATAGAGTTGCCATATACCCAGCAATCCCACTCTTGGGCATATATCCAGATTAAATTATAGCTTGAAAAGATATATGCGCCTTTGTGTTCACAGCAGCACTATTTGCATTAGCCAAGACATGGAAACAACTGAAACAGCCATTGACAGATGAATGGATAAACAAGATGTGATATGTACTAATACTTACACACAATGGAATTTTGCTCAGCCATTAAAAAGAATGAAATACTGCCATTTTAAGTAGCTTGGATGAATCTAAAGATTATTAGACTAGGTGAAGTAAGTAAAAAAGAGAAAGACAAATATCATATGATAGCACTTATATGTGGAAACTGAAAAACTAAAATGTGGCATATCTACAAAGCAGAAACAGACTTACAGATAGTAGGGAACAGACTTATGGTGGCCAAGGCGGAGGGAGTGTGGGGGAAGAGAGGACCGAGGGTTTGGAATTGCCAGATGCAAACCATTATACACAGGATGGATAAACAACAAGGTGCCTCCATGTAGCACAGAGAACTGTATTCAGGATCTGGTGCTAAATGAGAATGGAAAAGAATATATGTGTATAATTGTATCACTTTTGCTGTATGGCAGAAGTTAAATACAACATTGTAAATCAACTGTACTTCAGTAAAGTTGAAAGAAAAAGAGTGCCTTAAGAAATCAAACTATCTCAAACTATTTTCTGTCCTGGCAAAAGATGTATCTTATAATAATCTTGATATGTAGAATAAATATTGACATGTTAGGACATGATGTGAGAACGTGTGTGCATGCATGCATGCTAAATGCTAAGTTGCTTCAGTTATGGCCAACTCTGTGTGATCTTATAGACTGCAGCCTCCCAGGCTCCTCTGTCCATGGGATTCTCCAGGCGAAAATGCTGGAGTGGGTTGCCAAGCCTTCCTCCAGGAGATCTACCGACCCAGGGATCGAACCTGTGTCTTTTGCATTGACAGGTGGGTGCTTTACCACTAGTACCACCTGGGAAGGTCAATCTGAGAATGTTAAATATTATATCTGAGGTATTGTTGTATTTATTCATATGATAGAAGCAATTTATGTTCAGTATAAGTATAAAGAAAACAGTGAAAGTCAGCTATGTTTTTTTTTACTGTCTAGAAATAACTACTGTTAACTGTTTATACTTAACAGCTTTTGATATGCATGATATCTTTAATAACATGCACATTTTATAGTTGATTCTTGATTTTATACTTGATTCTTTTTTTTTTCATTTAGAAATATTCATCATTACAGTATTCTTGGAGAAGTGATTTTTAAGAAAGTGTAACTAGACCTGACGTGTCAAAGAGGTATCCTATTATTTACTTCCAGACCCAATTCTCCCACAGCATTTCATCCCCATTTCTAGGAGATTTTTCCCTCTGAATTGTTACACCAAACATTTGGGACTCATCTTCGCCTATTCTATTTCTCTTGTACCCGCATTCAATCCATCAAGAGATCATGTTGGCTCTTCAAAATATATTCAGAATCCAACTATGGCTTGTTTCTTCTGCCACCACTGTGGTCCATCCTTCATCATGTTTGAGATGTTCCATCTCTACCATGTGACATTCTCAACGCTGCAGTATGAGTAACCGTAGTAACAAGAATTCATGTCTTTTCTTCCTCAGAATCCTTCGTTAGTCTCCCTTATCTTGCTACAGTATAGCATTTTTCTTGCTGAACTTTTCACCCATTTTATTCATTTTCATGTTGGGCTTTTTCTTACTCAGAGAATATCTGAGATGGTTTTCATTGCGGTTCCAGTGGTGGAGCATTCTGTTCTGTGGAAAGTGATGTGAGAACTCTCTCATGATATTTTTTCCAAGAAGTCCTTGTGCGTGGAAATAACAGCACTGATTGTGAGAAGTTTTGCAGATGGAACTTGGCTTTGATTTAAGAAGGAGGACAAGTTTATTTTAAAGAGTTATGCAGCTATACCTGGTCAGTAGAATCTTGAGAAAGAAGCAAGATTTTGAAGGCATGGCAGGTAATAGGAGGAAGAGTTTACCTTGAGTAGTATTCCCCAGAAAAGATTTGCAAAGTATCTAATACCATATTCTTAGAATGAAGTGCCAGAAATTTGTCTCATGAATGCAACAGTGATTTTTAATTTTATCTTTTATCTCTGAGAAAAAGGGACTGGATTAAAGTGATAATGATATTTTAATAAATGAATAAGGAGAAGCTAAAGTCCTGATGTCAACCTGTTTCTGCTATATGTATCAGAAAGTAACTGAGATTATTTTGAATGCTGCTTCATAAAATCTCTTCTTTATAAATCTGTATTTTTCAGCTTTTATTGCCTCATAAATTCTGAGGGATGATTTATGCAATTGAGTAGTGTCCTTGTGCTTCGATTGTTGATCAAGAGAGTAATAAGCCAGTCCTTGATATAAGTTTTAATCTTATACATCCTGCTGCTGTCTAAATGAAGGAAGTCAGTTTTTATTTGAGTTATGTCGATTTTCTGGTCTTAGGAAGGTTTTTTTTTAAATTTTATATTTGGAAAAAAAATACACTGTAAAATGCCATTTGATAAGAAATAACTAATATATTTATTTCATTTCCCAAACAGAGTAAAACTAATGTGCCTCAGGCAAAATGGTCTATCAACAGAGACACAGTAAGCAAACGCAGCACGTGGAGGGATCATTATGTTAAAGCAGTGTTTTTTATTACAGTTCTACTCAAGGGTGCTGGGAATCTGGGAATCTTTTTCTAAGGAGTAATTGCCTTTCAAATGCACATTTGAAATCAAGTGTCTTACAAAGAGTGTGATATTTTACTTTATGTTCCTGAAAAAGGCAATTTACCTCCCAAGGTTAGATAAGAGCATTCAGTCTTTCTTCCTTTGCTTATATAAGGGTGCTGCTTCCCGTTAGCTTTCTTGGATATGGATGAAGCCTTTGTCTCACAACTTAACCTGCAGGGTTGCCTGTCATACCTGGCTTCTGGCTCCATTAGCTCTAATAGCCAGTCTTGCTGAGCATCAGGTCCAGGGAGCATAATCCTGCAAAACTGAGGGCAGCCACCATCCTGTCCTGCTTAAGGGAAAGGGACTCTGCTTGTCCTGTTTGGTCAGCTCACTAGGCTGGTGGAGCAGAGCTCACCCTCATATCATAAACTGTCAGAAGGCAAAAAAAGTATTTCAAAAGGTCATGATGGTACTTCAGAGTCTGAATATTCAAAACAATAAATAAAAAGAGGCCATTGCAAAGTAATTTTTCCCAGTAGTAAAATTTATAATTAATATAAAAATGTTTAGTAAATTAAGAAAAAAAGTGTAATGGAATTGTTTAAAATGCTTTATAAACCCCTTATGTACAAAAGTTCTATTTTTCATGTCATTTAATTTAGAGAATGTCACTATGAAATATTGATAGCAGACAATCTTTTGATGTTTAAGTATGTCTAGAGTGTGTCAGTCCTATTCTTTATGTAGCATGCGTCCACAGTTGTTGAAGTCATGTCCAACTCTGTGACCCCATGGACTGTAGCCTGCCATTCTCCTCTGTCCATGGATTATCCAGGCAAGAATACTGGAGTGGGTTGCCATTTCCTTCTCCAGGTGATCTTCCTGACTTAGGGATTGAACTGGGGTCTCCCTCTTTGCAGGCAGATTCTTTACCACTGCACCACCTGGGAAGCCCTATTCTTTATGTAGGGGCTGCTGCTGCTGCTAAGTCGCTTCAGTCGTGTCCGACTCTGTGCGACCCCATAGATGGCAGCCCACCAGGCTCCCCCGTCCCTGGGATTCTCCAGGCAAGAACACCGGAGTGGGTTGCCATTTCCTTCTCCAATGCATGGAAGTGAAAAGTGAAATTGAAGTCACTCAGTCATCTCCGACTCTTCGCGACCCCATGGACTGCAGCCTACCAGGCTCCTCCGTCCATGAGATTTTCCAGGCAAGAGTACTGGAGTTACACTTAAAAAATATAAAATGAACATTTGTTTCATTTTTTAAAGTTCTTAGAGTTCCTCAGTTCAGTTCAGTTCAGTCGCTCAGTCGTGTCCGACTCTTTGCGACCCTATGAATTGCAGCACGCCAGGCCTCCCTGTCCATCACCAATTCCCAGAGTTTACCCAAACTCACGTCCCTTAGAGTTCTTAGTTCTCTTTAATAGCCCAGTCTTCTTCTGTTTTTCAAGATTTGTCTTCATTTTGACTGTTAACTGCCCCATCAACTCCAAACCTTGCTTTCTTTTTTCTCAGCAGTACTATTAGCTAATAATTCTAGTTTTAATAATTGGTTTAAAATATTTCTAGTCTTTTTTATTTACAAGGTATGTATTGAGCCCTTATTAGCAGAGAGAATATAGAAATGATTTTGAAAGATGTTACTCTTTTCAAAATGCTACTTTTCAAAATCAGGAGCCTGTTAAATGTTATAAGCCAATTTACTTGAAAAAATGATTTGGACCTCAAGGAAAGAATATAACACCCTTAGAAAGAAATCGACCATTCAAAAACTTTCCCTATATTTGGATATGAACTGAAATTTGGATATGGACTGAAATCAGTTTTTTAAATTTTTTGTTTTTGTTTTCCATGTTTTCAGTTAAACAGATGTTTAACAAAATTTTGGATAGAATAATAATGACCTCTAGAATATTTTTCTTCAGTAGTTTCTTTATAACCTATGGAATCCATTAAATATAAAAGGATCATAATTGACAAATGTTTCATGCATATCTAGGGATGTATATTTGTATATGTTTAATTACTACTGTTATCCAAAGAGTACTTAGGCAAATGCTGTATTCTTTATATGATTATATGGTGTTCTAAAAGTATTTATTTTTTTAAGCTATAAGAGTTGTACTTATAAATTTACATATAAATTACCTCTCTTGTGCCAAAAAATTATATACACATAGGAAAAAACTGAAAGTTTTCGCTTTCATTTAGAGATGAATTTTTAAGCTAGCAAAAGTGTAACCAAATTTCACGTATTTATACCAAAATGGATGTTAGTTTGAGGGAAAACTCACAATTGTTTGATGTTTGGTTATAGTTTTTATAATATATAAAACCTGGTTATATTTTTATCATTTTAACTACTTGCTTATATAATTATTTTTCTCAAAATAAAGAGAAAGGAGTCCTGGATGTCAAACGTCTAACTTGTATTTGAGGTACTTTTCCTGTTTTGTTGTACATGTTATTAACCTTTTATAGACTCAGAAGACCAAATGCATTATATAGGCTTTTATTGAATATCCAAAATGCATTCTAAGTTTGGGGAACAAAAGGGAAAAAGTGCATGGAATAAGAGTTCATTTCATCAATCTGGGATTTGTAGAGTAGAAAGGAACCCCTTCATTAATTTTACTTTGTACTCTAATAATTTATGTACCACTCTTCAGTCTTTCCAGTAGGGCTGTTAGGAGAATATTCCAAGTATATTCTAGACAGGGTTTTATAGCTTTATGCAAAAGAGAAATGACTGACTTCTTTTAGACCATTAGAATTATTACTGTTATTTCTGTTTTACAATTGGCTGAGTTTGCAAACCCATAGAATTTCTTCATTTTGTATGTTTTAAGAGTAATAGATCCAACCAGTCCATTCTGAAGGAGATCAGCCCTGGGATTTCTTTGGAAGAAATGATGCTAAAGCTGAAACTCCAGTACTTTGGCCACCTCATGCAAAGAGTTGACTCATTGGAAAAGACTCTGATGCTGGGAGGGATTGGGGGCAGGAGGAGAAGGGGACGACAGAGGATGAGATGGCTGGATGGCATCACTGACTTGATGGACGTGAGTCTGAGTGAACTCCGGGAGTTGGTGATGGACAGGGAGGCCTGGCGTGCTGTGATTCATGGGGTTGCAAAGAGTTGGACATGACTGAGTGACTGAACTGAACTGAACTGAACAAGTCTAATACACATCCCCAAACTCAGTTGCCTTTGTACCTTAGCACAACTGCTCTTTTGCACTTGCACTAAGAAAATTAAGAGTTGTGAACACAGCAGTATATGTATACTAATAGAAGAAGGAGAAAAAACTTAAACTTCTCTTTCTTTCTTTCTCTTTTGGACCATATCTTTGGGAACTTTAACACAGCACTCTCACTGGGACCAATTTACAGGTAAGATCAGCTCATAACAAGGTACTTTAGATATTCTTAATTAAATTCTCTTGGATGGAGTCCAAAATAAACTGGCTTAATACCAAGCTCTCCTGTATAGTGAATGTTGTGAAAGTGAGATGTCAGAGTATGGTGTATGCTTGTTTTAAGGCATAATAATTAAATATGGGCAAAAGGGAGTGACCCTTTTTACAGCGCCATATAACATAGCTCCTTCAGAAACCAAGCAGGCTCTGGCCTTATCACTGCAGGAAAGAATTCAGTTATGATGTTAATTCATACCTCAATAACTTTCTTTTATGGCATCCATCCATCATCGACAGTAAGGCTGTATACAGTGTTAGGAAGTTTCCCAGATGTGACATTCTGGGTAAGCCTCCCATCTCCTGATGTAGCCAAGAACCAGAGATCCACTTCCATCACCAACTGCTGAGATAGTCCTAAATAACCCTCACCACCCAGGCTGCTGAGGACTTTTAGAACATTTTCATCAACAAAGAAAAAACAACACAGCTAACAGCAACACCCAAGATTCGCTATCATCATTAAGACCTGTGCTTGAGTTTTCTTGGATCTGTTACTGTGTAAGCTTGTCAGTCATGCATTTTTGGAGGCAGCTATACCATGACTTTTATAGAATAACAGATGCAGAATGGGTTCAAAGCATCATTGAGAGCTCAATTTTATTGGCCACTAAATTGTTGGATAGTCCTAGCAGATAGTGGACAAATTCCATTGTAGATAAGGTGGGCGTGTCAATTAGCCCATTGTGATTTTAGGAATATTTGGTAACATCAGTAGTTATCCAGTTTAGCTCGTTCCCCCACCCCCAAGGTGGTAAAATAATGCCGACAAGACAAAATTTATTCAGCTTATCTTGAGACATTATACACACAAATTAATTTTGGCATATGTGTTAATTTATGTGGGCTGCCGGACAGGCTGGCTTCAACAACAGGATTTACTTATCATTATTCTAGAGGCTGGAAAGTTAAGGATAAATGTGCCAGCTGATTTAGTTCCTGATGGTGAACATTCCCTTTCTGATTTGCAAATACCTCATCTCACTGTGTCCCCATGTGGTGGAGAGAGGGATCTGGTGTGTCTTCCTCTTTCTAGAAGGTCAGTAACTCTTTCAGATTAGGGCCCCACCCCTGTGATCTCTTTTAACTCTTCCTCAAGGGCCCTATTGTAACAGAACCAGGTTTGTTTTGCTGAGATTTATAGCAGAGACTATTTTATTCCTGAGGCAGACAAATGAGAGGGGAGAACTAATCCCAGATCAGCTTTCCTGAATGTGAGAGACTTGAGATATTTATGGGATAAAGAAGCAGAATGGGCTTAGTTGTGGGGAAGGATGATTGGAGGTAGGGAAGAGGTAAAATAATCAGTGTTCTGTGTAGGCATATCTGAGTTACATGTGTCTTCAGGGGATGCATGTTCAAAGATAGAGGCTCTTAGCATGATGTGAGAGGGTGGAGTATTTTGCCCTCTGCCATCATCATTTATCAGATACATGCACAGGTCTAGTTTTAGGGTCTGTGGTCCCAATCAGTCTGAGCTGGCTTGAACTTGATGGGGGTCAACTCCAAGTCCTTTTAAACAACCGTGCTTCTTATTACTATAGTGACCATTATATCAGAGTCATTACCTATAGGGATGGTTAAGGAGTCAAAAAATAAGGTGAGCTTGATCAGTGAAGGCATGGTACAAGTGAAGGGGTTTTTAACAAGCTGTTCTGTGTGACAAGCACAAGAATTTCTGCTTGTCACCTGTTTCTGTTAACCCCCTGAGGCACCTTTTTAGAATGGTTTTTTTAACTCTGTGGAACACAGGTTCATTATCTCCAAATACAGCCACATTGAAACTTACGGATTCCACATACGAATTTTAGGGGGATGCACACTTTCATTCCGTAAGAGTGTATAAACAATTAGATTAATGTATTCTTTTTAACTTTCTGGGAACTTAACCGCTTCCAAATCTGAATGTCTTCGGCAGTGATGACTGATTTGATTTTCTTCACATCACAGTTGTACTGTAAATTTAACCACTGCGTAGACTATTAGCTGTGCCCCATCATTCTTGTTGGGAAACTAGGGACATCTAAGGGTGTTTATGCCATTGGTTTAGTGAATTCTGAAGTCTGTGTGTCTGGAGTTTTTCCTTGCAGTTTCTACTAGGGCTCTAGCAGTGACTCTCCTTCCACTTTTCTTGTCTAGTCCTGTATCCTAGACCTAGTAATCAGGTCTTACTCTTGTGTACTTAGTGCCACAGTCCTTGCCTTGGTTTACTGATTTCTTGGTACAGTTTTTTTGTTTGTTTTTTACTTCTTTATGTAGGTATCAAATACTGTTACTTTGCTGTTCAGTCACTGTGCTTGGGGTAGGAATCACAACTGTAAATAAAAAATTCAGGTTTTTGTCCTCGGTATGTCTTCTCTGATGTAATACTAATATCTTATCTGTCTGAATAAATAAGTAATTTCAGTATGGTATGCTAAATATTAAAATGATATGGGGGTGACAGGATGATATAAAAAAAATAGTAGGATCGCTAACCTTGCCTTGGGGACTTGGACAAAGCTTCTTGAACAAACATAGTTATTTTAAGTCTTGAAGGAATGTTAGCTAAAGAATTGGGAGGAGAGCAATTTGGGTAGAAGGGACTGGATATACAGGGCATATCGAAGAAGTAATATTTCTGGCTTATAGCACAGGTTATGAGGGAGGAGTTAGTTCTACCTGATTTTCACTAATATCTTCTAGGTATTGTAATTTGGATTTTGAATCCCAATTTTTGTAGGTTAATTTCTCTCCACTGTCTGCATCTCCTGCCAGAATCCCCTTTAGATGCTGATCTCTATCAGATTTCTGTTACATGACTCCTCTTCACCGTTCCCTGGTAGCTAACATAGGTATGCATTTTCTGAACAGATTAAATAACTTTCAGGCTCTATAGGCTTAGATTAGCACCAGGAGGATGTATAGGAGAGAGGGGGCAGGGCTTAATCATACTACATGGACATATATGTTTGATCCTGAATGGCCTTGTCTGGAGAAAGTAACCAATCTAGAGTTGATGGCAAAGCTTCTATGTTTATTCATATTACACTAGTAGCATAGACTTTTCATTGGAAGGAAGCTAAGAGGTGATTGGATCCCAACCCTGCTGTGTAAGTCTAACAAAGTTGATAATTTCTAAGGTGCCATTTTTGAGTTTTTTCTTCATCACCATATGACTTCCATATTTGTACGGTGTTAGAGCTATACTCTTCATCAAGAATTGCTTCCAATTCAGAAATATTTGAGGAGATATTTACTACTGTAGGCATGCCTGTGGCTAAATATCAGTAAGAGAAGCTGAACTGGATAACTTAGTTTGAGTGGCAGTGGGAATATTGAATGAAAGAATTAAGCATTACCCAAGAAGAAATCTGTGTTAAGACGTTAATTGGAAGACATCTTTAAATCCCAATTGAATAGATAACTTTTTTATTTTCTGAGGGGTCATTTTAGGCTTTTGAGACAAATAGATTTTGAAGTGGAATATTCTGACTATAGGTTTATATACTTGGAGTATAATCAATGTATGTGTTTTCTTTATTTGCTGATAGCTTGCTGCATTTCTGAATTGGGTTTGAAAGACTTCCCTGTTGGCTCAGACGGTAAAGCGTCTACCTACGATGCAGGAGACCCAGGTTCTATCCCTGGGTCAGGAAGATCCCCTGGAGAAGGCAATGGCAACCCACTCTAGTACTCTTGCCTGGAAAATCCCACGGACAGAGGAGCCTGGTAGGCTGCAGTCCACAGGGTCGCAAAGAGTTGGATACGACTGATCGACTTCACTTTTCCCTTTCACTTTCACATATACTATCAGGGCTTCCCTGATAGCTCAGTTGGTAAAGAATCCACCCGCAGTGCAGGAGACCCCATTTCAATTCCTGGGTTGGGAAGATGCGATGGAAAAGGGATAGGCTATCCACTCCAATATTCTCAGGCTTCCCTTGTGGCTTAGCTGGTAAAGAACCTGCCTGCAGTGCTGCAGACCTGGGTTCAGTTCCTACCACTCCAACATTCTAGCCTGAAGAATTCGATGGACTGTATAGTCCATGGGGTCGCAAAGAGTCGGACACAACTGAGCGTCTTTCATTTTCACACATACTATCAAATGTGATGTCTTTTATGACATGAAATAATATAAAGAATTCAGTCATCTGTGATAGCTTTTTTTAAAGGCATGTGATTCAAGTGGCTTAAAGTCTTTGACAGAATTAAAATGTAATAACTTTCAAACATTTCCTAAGTAGATGTACAGTCATCAAAAAGAATAATATAAAAAAGCTACATGAGAAGTCGAGATTTAACAAGTTTTGCTTTATGTGCTGTATTTTCTTTTTATACTTATGCCAAATACTGTATTATTTATCTCAGGTGAATTGCATATTTTGTATTTCTCTTCATTTTCTTGATTTTTATTATATACCTTATACTTCTGGTTAAGAGAAGAGACCATATCAGTGATGATAAAGGTTCTAAATAAATAGACTATTTTGACAAAGTTATATAAACTTTTGGTTTCTATTATTCAACTTATATTTAACCCAGCTTTTTTTCTTTTCTCTTCAGCCTCTTCAGATATTCTCCATTCTTTTTCCATGAAAGCTTTACCAAGTCTCTCTGACTCATGCTAATCTCTCTCTTCTTTGAATTCTGCCCACTCTAATTTTATAACTACACTCTTGGAAGCTTACATTTTTACTTGAGTGTTTCATATGCATCTTACTCTTGAAACTTGAAGCAAATTATCTATCTTTTGCCCTATTAATATGCTGTACTTGGAGCAGAACTTGACATGTTATGCTGAGTTGGAACTCGGCTTTTTCAACCCTGTCATTTTTTAGGTGTATGTAAACCTAGATGTAATGGAACAGTCTGTGAAACTGGTTACAACGAATGGTTTCCCTTGCTAACTTAATTCCTAATAGACTAAAAACATCACCCTCCTCTTGCCAACGCAATTGCCGTAGTGCCTATCCCCATTGCTTAAAAAAATGAGCCCAATACTTACTTCTCCTCTCATGAGAAAATAGGGCCAGATAAGAGAGAGACATACATAAATTTGTGCTGTTTTTATTTAAATACTCTAGCACATGGGCTTCTCTTGAAATCATCTAGTCTAACTGGTAGACATCTGTTGCATAGACTCCTAATCCTTTGCGATCTATATTTTGCCTTTTTAGAAGTGATGTTATCTCACATTGCGATGATATAATTGATCAGATGTTCATGTGAATAAAAAACAATTTTTATATATCAACCTTGCATCAAGGAAAATTAGGTTCATACAGGATATGAGAGCAATAAATTCTTCAGAGGAAAAAAGTGGCAAGACATATTTGCACATGGATTCCTAGTCATTACTATATTCTTCAAACCTAGGTTTCCTGGGGAGATCATTAATGGAAAATACGGTTGGAAATCTCTTTTCTAGAGGTTTTCCCATCCCATTAACACACATACAAGCTCATATATCTCTTGATTATTCTTTCTTTCACAAGTACTTAGGGAGCACTCATTCTTGTGCCAGGAACTCCACGCCTTGTGTACTTGGAGATTGGGATACGAGGGTGAACACGCCCTTGTGGATCATTTGGTCTAGCGCTGTATAGGATGTTTAAGAACTGAAGGAAATTATTACCTAGATTCTTTACCTCAGAGTTCTAGATCTTGACTCAAAGGCTAGTAACTTCCAAATGTGCTTACATCTCTTTCTAAATCAAGCTGGGTCTCTATTATCAATGCGTGTGTATCCACCACAGTGAAAGCACTTGCTTAATGAACATGTGTAAGAGGAAGCATATTCTATAGTCTTTGATGGCTTTTTATCATAAGCTGATTTGGAAGAATTCTCAATATATGCATACCAATTTGCTGGAAAATGGTAGAAAGGGATTAAATCTTGTAATAATAATGATTTTCTTCTTAGCTTATATTAAAATATTTCAGCCAAGGCAAACAAGATATTAATGTATACAGACAACTGCATTATTCAGTATAGAGGTCTGAAGGATGTTATTAGTAGTTTTTAAAAAATAGACCTAATTTTTTAGAGCAATTTTAGGTTCACAGCAAAATTGAGAAGAAGGTACAGAAATTTCCTGTATATGCCCTTCCCCACTCATACATAATTTTTCCTGTTATCAAATCTGCCACGAGGGTGGTGCCTTTGTTACAATTGATGAGCCTGCATTGATATATCATAATCCCACCCAGAGTCCATAGTTTGCAATAGGATTCACTCTTGGTGTTATGCATTCTATGGCTTTGAACCAAAGTATAATGGCACATATTTAGCATTTTAGTATCATACAGAATAATTATCACTGTTCTAAACATCTTCTGTGTTCCACCTGTCCATTCTTCCCTCTCCCCTTGGAAGTTATGTTTTAATGCATGAGACCAAGGGTCATGTTCCTTTGTAGATGGAACTCTGTGCCTGAAATTAGAAGTTGGGTTCTGGTTCTACTGCTAATTATATGACCTTGACTTTCTCACATAAAATTTCTTAGGATTTGTTTTCTTTAGAGTGATTAAAATAAATGGAATTTTTGTCTCATAGAGACTGTATTCATAAGTTATAAAATGTCAGGAGTTATACAGATGTATCATTGTGTTTAATGGACCAACTGTCACCCCAAACTCTCAATTTTAATATTAAAATTGATGTATTTCAAATTCAGACCTCTCAGTCTAAAGTGATGGTTCTTTACACTGACCATGTTAAGAACCATATGCTGTGTGCTTTGCTAAATCGCTTCAGTTGTGACCCCGTGGACTGTAGCCTGGCAGTCTCCTCTGTCCATGGGATTCCCCAGGCAAGAACACTGGAATGGGTTGCCACGCCCTCTTCTAGGAGATCTTCCCACCTCAAGGATCGAACCCATATCTCTTATGTCTCCTGCATTCTGCATTGGCAGGTGGGGTTCTTTACTGCTAGCGCCACCTGGGAAGCCCATGAAAGTGGAAGTGAAAGTCGCTCAGTCCTGTCTGACTCTTTGAGACCCCATGAACTATACAGTCCATGAAATTCTCCAGGCCAGACTACTGGCGTGTGTAGCCTTTCCCTTCTCCAGGGGATCTTCCCAACCCAGGGATCGAACCCAGGTCTGCCACATTGCAGGCAAATTCTTTACCAGCTGAGCCACAAGGGAAGCCTAAGAATACTGGAGTGGTAGCCTACCCCTTTTCCAGTGGGTCTTCCCAACCCAGGAATCGAACTGAGGTCTCCTGCATTGCAGAAACCCATATGAAGAGCTTAAAAAAAAAAAAAAAAAAGCATACCATTACCAAGGTTATTAGGATGGGATGGAGCCTAGGTAGGAGTCTTTGGTTTTTCCTTGAATTTCCCATGAGATTCTACTGTGTAGTCAGGGTGAGACTTGCTTGCTTGAGTGTCAACTCCTTCAAACATGACAACCTTTATAAACAGTCAGGAAGCAACATTCCAGTGGCTAGATCAAAATTTTTGTAGCCCATTTGTGCAAGTATTCTTTATCAGAAAGCCATTATAACCACACTGTTAGACTTATGTGGAAATACTACTTCAAAGAGTACGATACTGTGGTTTTGAAACTATACTCATCAATGCCTGGAAGTATTTTAGTATTATCTTGTGGCTAAAAGATGAAAGATGCTTTAGAATCCTGTACTGGAGCATACAGCTTGGATTGTTAAATAGTCATACAGTATAACAATGGAATACTAAGAAAGAAGAAATAAGAAACCTACAGACATATTAACAACTTTTATGTAACTTTAAAGTGTGAATGTTTATATGTGTGAATGTCACATTCTCACATTCTGTTTGAGGACTAGGGATAATTTGACTGAGCCCAAGGCTGTGTGTAGAATGTATTTCCATTTCGGAATAGACAGAATTCTGGACAGTTGGCAATACTCTTCAATATACTTCATACCAGCATCCATATTTAGAAAGGAGTATAGAACACAGCATCTCTGCTAATTTTTAAGCAGTCACAATTATATTACATCCATAAAGAACAGAAAAACTCTAGGACCTAAGTGATATTTCTACTGAATTATTCAAACTAAAATTTTAAAATCGTATGACATGGCCTCTCCTACTTAAAACCTTCTGATAATATCTCATTTTGTATCAAATAAGTTACAAGCTCATTTTCTTGACACGCAAGGGCTTTTTAAAAGTTTGACAGTTGTATTTCCCTTTACTTTTGCTGTACTTGTTCAATAAGTCCTACCTATCATTTTGTTTAACTTTCAGGTAGTTGATCTCACTCATCTTTGTATCATTTTCAGGCAACTTTAGTAATAATAGAAATAGTCCTCTTAATAGCTGCCTGTCTCCATAAACTGTCCCTGAAATGGATTTCTTGTGAAAGTGATATATTAGGAAGTGTTTCTGAAGAACCAGTTGCAGTGTGTAAAAGTAGTCATGGGATGGAAGGAAAACTAACAAGGACGAGACTCAGGAAAACCCCACAAGGGTGGAGGGTGACATGGCTCAGTCTTGCAGGAGAGTCCTTGAGACAGTGTGAGACCGCTCATGGAGTTTCCAGGTTAGGAAGCGAAGAGACTGTCTTTTTCCCTTTTACTCCTCGGCAAAGGGCTGAGGCAGAAGGTGGTATTGACTCTGGTGCTCGGCACTCTCCATGGTGTAAGTAGACGACGTTCTGGCAGCTCTGCAGGCAGCCTTGCAACAGGGAGCAATGGATGCTGATGTTGGGGATGAGAGTGCATTGGAGATGGTGTGCAGAAAGCTGGTAAAGGGATCCAGGGAGATATGGACAGGGGTACCATGTTCTTTTAACTTCTGTGCTCAGTTACTTTCTGGATTAGAAATTCCTTGAAAGCAACTATGTTATTTCTTTTTTATCACTAACCTGCAACCCCTTATCCAAAATATTTTAAAAAGAGTGTCTTTAACAATATTTATTCAGTGGCTGAATGGATGAGTCAGGGTTTTTTGTTTTTTTGTTTTTTTCTTTTTTCTCTTTCTTCAAATGCTTCTTTATATCTCTGCTGGGCCTATGTATCAAGCTGCAGAATATATATATATATATATATATATATATATATATATATACACACACACACACACACTGGGAATGCGATTGGATGTGATCAGAACTCTCTTTGGTACTTATTACAGAATACCCTCCTGGGCGCTGTCGAATAGCAGGGATGGCAGGAATCCAGATTAGCTGTTATTTTGGGAGCTGACTTGCAATGTCTGAGAGCATAAAGGACTAAATCACGCTCTCCTACATAACTGGGAAGGACCAGAAGACCGCTGCTGACATCAGGACTTGCAAGTTGCCAAATTGTTGTTGTTGTTATTTTTTTTCTGAGCTGAGGGCCAAAGTGGGTCTATAAGTTAATGTCACCAACAGAGACCACCATTGTGAATTGAGACAGTGAAAAGTCAAAGGGCTTCGTACCTGTGCTTAGCGCGAGAAATGACCTTTTCACTGCTTAGTTGCTATTACTCCTTCTTGCATGAACCACACCCATTGTATTTTAGTAGAAGCACCTCTTTCCAAGGGTTCATGTCAAATATCTCTGGTGTCTTTCGGGTCTTTATTATCCATACACGTTGCCATAGAAAGCCCCTTAAGGAATTTTGGGTATGTAGAGTAGATGCGGTGTTCCAAATAAATTTTGGGGGCCAAGAAAGAAACAAGTCAAATGTATGCTTTTAACAGCATTAATTACATAAAAATAAAAAGTTGCCACATCTTTTGGAGCTGTAGAATCATAACACCAGGCATTCTGTAAATCAGTATCATCATCACATTGAATATTATCACTGATCCACCTAGAATAAAGCCATGACTAATTCATAGCCCACATTTTCTTATACTGTGCACCATACAGTACAACAAATGAAATTACATATTTTAATGCGGGCAGCAATTTGTTGATAAGTTTCCTACAACTGATTCGTTTTTCTCATGGGGAGAAGGATTTCTACTGTAACAATGAGAATTTAGTAATTTCCCCTATGAAGAAACATCCTATTTCACCTTAAGCTTACATACCATGAAAGGATATGTGCCAAAGTTTAGAAAAAGGCAATGCCCTTTCTATACATAATTCACGAATCTACAGTAGAAAAACTCAGTGGTATCTTCAACCTGTAGGTAAAGGACATAGTAAAAAAAAAATCTGAGTAAGAATTGCTCAATATTTCTCAAGTTCAATGGTCACAAAGAAGAAAAAACCTATAGGAAATGTAATAATAATAATAAAGAAAGCACAGAGTTAGACCTGACATTTCACTCATTCATCCCGCAGACAGGTATTATGTGGTAATGAAATCTTGGTTGTTGCATTATCAGATAAATAGAAACAAAGCACTATGTTAGAAACACTAGCCTTTTCATTGTATTTATGAAAACATAAGGAAAAATATACATGCAAGTGATAAGTTGCACTTATGTACTTGGGGTAATAATAAAAAGGAGAATATTCAGTAGAGAAAAATCAAACTCGTAAAATAATGTATTTATGTGATTTCTAATGTTTATCTGCAGTTTACCTCTGGATGGCATCGTAAGGGAGAATTTTCCTTTTCTTATTTTTCTCTTCGAGCTGGGTAAGGGGTTTAAAGGTGAACCATGAGGGAAATTTAATTTCAGAGATGTATGGGAATCAATGCTTTCAAAACAAAATTTGAAATATACTTTGCCATGCCTTTTTATGCTGTACCAAATCCATCATTTATAAAGCCACTGATTTTGACAGTGCCTCTCTGCAATACAGGACATAACACAGAGCAATCAAAAGGCATTTTAATTTTTAAAATGCTCTCATCTGCTTTTCCATTGCCTTTGGTAGCTTATACAATTTTAGAACACATGTCGCATGCCAAGTTGTCTGGCTTTATCTTCTCTGTTGAGGAAAAATGTCACCACAGCAGTGTTGACTATTGGTTGGAAATGGAGATTTTCTGTGGATCAGACTTACTATGGATATCAAAATATTAGTAATGATAATTATTATATAACAATAATTGCTACATATAAGTACTTTTTATATGCTAAGCAGCTTGCCAAATGCTTTACATACATTATCACATTTTTATCTTCAAAGCAGCCTTACAAACTTGTCATCAGTATACACCTTTTATAAATCAGAAAAGTGAGATTCAAGTAACTTGTGCAAGGCTTGTGATCTTAATGGTGAACAATGGAAGGACCAAACAACTGGGGGAAGTTCCATAGTCTAGAATGCGTGCGTGTGTGCTAAGTCGCTTCAGTTGTGTCTGACTCTCTGTGACCCTATGGACTGTAGCCTGCCAGGCTCCTCTGTCCATGGGATTCTTCAGGCAAGAATACTGGAGTGGGTTGACACGCCCTCCTCCAGAGGGAATCTTCCCATCGCAGGGATCAAGCCTGCATTTCTTAGGTCTCCTGCATTGGCAGGTGGGTTCTTGACTACTAGCACCACCTGGGAAGCCCCCATAGTCTAGAGAGGGTGTATAATTTCCTGAACATTTGGGGATGGAATCAGAAGGTCATTAACTAAATGAGATCTTCAGGCCTCTCCTACAAAGAGGCTGAATGAACACTGACACAGATCTAAAGCAGCTCTGGTCTTCTGGATTCTCTTTGCTTGGGACAGGACCCTGGTAATTACTCCTGTTTTCATCCTGCCCTGGGCCTGTCACCAATACAGAAACATTCTCTTTACTGTCTTTGGAGCAGCATCCATACCTCTCCTTTGTCCAGAATGTGACTGTAGTCTAAAATCTAAGTCATTCATGTAGAGATGAGTTTGGGAGTTTAGAAAGTAAAATATTATGCAAAGAAATAATATAAACATCTCTGTTTATATAAGCACATTTACTATCTTAAGTGAAATTTGCATTCAATCTGAAATCCTTATTATTCATTGCCATAGGTTTTCAACTTACTGCATTTATGAATTTTACTAATAGGATCTCGTCTCTCATTTTGATGAATTAAAATGTTGTGAACAAATATTATTGCCCTTCTATCACAATACATATGGCTGAGGCAAACTTAGGAAAAAATATTCTTGAATGTTTTAAGTCTGACATTTAGAAACTGGGTGGCACATAAAAAATACTGCCAAGGTGACATCATATTTCCTACTGATTCTGGAAACTGATTCAAATAGCAAACATTTAAATTCATATTTTTATATGAATGTCATTGAAGACGGCTTTGACTGTTACAAATTGATCCAGAAGTGATGGGTGAAAAATGATATTATCTCGCGTTCTTCCTTTGTGGTTGGCAGTCTCCACACTTCTCAGAGCACCATATTTGCCAACTGTCCTTGTCAGACTTGTTATAGACCAGCCCGAGTTACTACCGTTCCCTGTCAGCCACCCTTATTGTGCTGCACGCACCATGTCTGAGGATGATGGAAATGAGACAGATACGCTGGGGTTTTGGCATTAGGGAGGCAGTTCCTGAGTGACAAGGCTATTTATGTACCAAGAGCATAGATATTGCCTGATGATGTCTGAGTTCACATGGATTCACCTTAGAAAACTTGCATAAATGCCAGAGAATTAATTGCATTGCTTAGACTTATGGCAAATCGATTAAGATGATGGCTATATTTTGAAGAATTTTAGGCTCGCCTTATTAGTTGTACTCTGCAGGGTGTAAATGCACTTTTGGCAATTATCAGGATTATATTGTTTTGAAGTTTTACAATTTAGTGTATTTTACTCTTCTACAATATATTTCAGGATTTTTATATTTCAGTTTCAAGTGATCTATTATTTAAAAGCAACAAATTGGAAATAATGATTAAAATGTTGCCTATATTCTGGATTTCTTTAGATTTCATACATTTCCACTTATCATAATAAGCTGTCTAATTTATATGGTCTGTTTATTTTAGATCTTAAAATCCCTCCCTTTTGTTCAGATGTGTAAGGCTAATAAATATTTGGTAATTAACTGGAAGTCTCATAATTTTTCTAAAACCTTTGTGATGCTATAACCCCAGTGTTACAGAGTTGTAAAAAATACTGTTGTTAAACTGAGGCACAGTCTGGGATATGAAATAAATTTCATTTATGTCTTCACATTCAGTCTTTCAGTACCTATAATCTAAATTTGTGATTATCTGGTTGTCATGTATCCCTGTTTTAATGACTGGTTAATAAGATTGACTATTAGTTAATAAGATTGATGGCCTTTGTGACTATCATTTGATATCATGAACGCTATTGAAAGTAGCATTGGTGTTGTAAGTATTTCTTCTTAAGTTTACTTTACTCTATATTATAGCATCTCTGAGCACTTAGGTTGCTTTTTGGAGAAAATGCTAATAAGCAGAATCTAGCCTCAGGGTGCCTGCCTTACAAATTACAGCATAGCACAAACCATTTAAGGAGCAGTTGTTAATGGGTTGGAAGGAATATGGTGTTTCTCGTCAGGTGCTCTGTTGACTCCCTGTGTCTGTATCACCCCTGTGCTTGTAAAGCCTGGGGGTTCTTAGCCTCTCTGTGGTCCATTAGTTGGGGCTGGACATTTCCATCACATATGCCCCCAGGTGATGGGCACTTAAGTTTGAGAATAGCTGATGTCTTACAGTAGCCTCCTTCTCTAATTTTGAATACATTTTGCCACACTGGCATTATAAATGCCTTTGTGATTTCTGGCACCTATAGCGAAAAAAAAAAAAAAATAGAAGAAACGAAAGAAAAGAGAGAAATTGAGATTTTTATTTTCTTTCTAGACCATAATAATTAGATCTAAATTTAATTATTTATATTCTTTATGATATATTAATTCTCCTCTTTAAAGTGATACTCTTAATATGTTATTTAATTTTTGATGGGGGAGCATGATGGACTGCTTTAGCCATCTAAGAAAGCTGTGGAACCTCTGTCCGGAAAAATGCCCATCAAATATTCACATGCAATTTCAGGGGTTTATGGAACACTTGAAAGTCATCAGCATTCATAAACTATGATTAAGAATCCCTGAACCAGTAGGATCTACCTCATTATTGATATAAAACAAGTCTGTGATTTAGAGATTTATTTTTTTGCACATGTAATCATTGTTGAACAGTGCAACCAAGGGCTCTTCAATGTGTTAGATTACTTACTTATAGTCGCTGATGTTTCCTGAGGAGCTATAAGCATGTAAAGTTGTAATCATGAAATTTAAAAAACAAAAACAAAAAACTACAGTTCTTTAGATAATTTATAGTAGCATCAGTGTATCAATGCAGTTACATTTACTTACTAGGCCATTGGAATTTCAAAAAATCTTTTCTTAAATTTGTAGAAAGTCCAAAGAAAATTTTATATTATCAGATTATACTGTCACATTGACGTGGGTGTAACTCATAAGACCTTACAATACATTTTTACATGAGAAGATATTTTTTTCAGTTCTTTTGGACAGATACCCAGAAATGGGACTTCTGGATCATATGGTAGTTCTATTTTTAATTTCTTGTGGATTCTTCATACTGTTTTCCATGGCAGCTGCACCGTTTTACATTCCCCTCAACAGCGAGCAAGGGTTCTAATTTCTTTAGAAGTGTCTAGAAATATCTTTTGGTACATTGCTGCCTTCTATTTTCTAATTAAGAATATCTGCCTCTATATTCTCTGACTCTGTAAATCAGAAAATTTATTATTTATTTACTGTTAACAGTTTTTTATATCATATTTATACTTGCCTTTAAAATTGAGGTGTGTGTGTGTGTGTGTTTTTCTGTGGACTAGATGCTTTGAATAATTTTGGAATTGTGTGGTCCTTAAAGGTTGCAATAGAATTCTTCTCTGAAAAATAAAAGATGACATTCTTATGTTCAGCAATTTATGTAACACAGGACAAGACACATAGTTATCTATTATAGCTCTTCTAAAGGTTCAACATGCTTAATAAAGACATGTTTAAATGAATGTTTCTTAAGAAAAATAGACACACATATCAAGAACACAGAGATATCTGTTGTATTCATCAGACACACTGCAGGCCAGAAGATCAGAGCTTCTGCTTTCATAATTTCATTTAACCTCTCCCAAATGCAGTCAGCTGCCCCATATGTCAGTACAATTGTATTTGATGAGTGAGAATGACACAGATTATTGGCCTGACAAGGCTAAGCTGCTAAACAAAGACATATCAGGTTTATCTGATGACTTGGAAAGATAGTATGAATGTGTTGTTTCTTCTGTCCTTTTGAGAGTGCATTAAGGAGATAGGAAACTGATAAATGAGATTGCATTAAGGAGATAGGAAACTGAATTCCTTTCTTCATGGAAAGAAAGGAATTTAAATGTGTTTCCACATGTTATGAACTACACTGTCCTTTCTAGCATTAGCTTTTGAATTTTCTAAACGTATTATACAGATATGAAAGTTGAGGTCAAAAATATTTAAGGAGAAATATAATTTGCCCAAATACATGTGTACGTGTGAAGAGGAGAATACCATGGAGTTATGAACATGGAGAGATCAACCCTGAATATTCATTGGAAGGACTGAAATTGAAATTCCCATTGAAATTCCCATTGATGCTGGGAAAGATTGAAGGTGGGAGGAAGAGGCGGCGACAGAGGATGAGGTGGTTGGATGGCATCACTGACTCAATGGACATGAGTTTGAGCAAACTCCGGGAGATAGTGAAGGACAAGGAAGCCTGGTGTGCTGCAGTCCATGGGGTCACAAAGAGTCTGGCATGGCTTAGTGACTGAACAATAACAATTACATGGAGTTACAGAGGAACACAGGTTAGCTCTCATTAAAGCATAAACGATTGCATTTAGAGCTATGCAGATAGGTCTCTCCTTGGAAGAACTTGAAAATATAAGCTAATGGACTTCCAGTCAGACTTCTTGGATCAAAATAAGACCATGGTGGGCCAGTATCAAAAAATAATGAGCAATGAGCAGAAAATGAGTTTTGTACACTGTTGAAAAGGCAGGATTATGGAGGCAGCTGAGATCAGTATCAGGAAATTCTGGAAAACAGCGAGTGTTGTGCTGGAGGCTTTAATGACAGCAGGGCTGAATTAGCAGTCTGGTGATGGGAATGACTCTGAGGACCCCAGATGTTCAGGTAAGTGAACTCATTGTTTTGAAAGACATATTTTACCCAAAGGATAAGATTTTACCAGTATCTAATTTAATCATGTATGTAAACATATATATTTTGTATGGTTATATATTTGTGAATTTGTTATTATTTTGTTTTCATTACTAGGATGCTAGTTTACTCTTTTAACAAATGAACAAAAATATTACATAGGATGGGATGCCACAGTTTAGTAAGAGCTCATTATTGTTGAGTGATGTAAGAAATTAAATCATAAATAGAAGCTATTCTTTCAAATAACTATACGAGTTAACTATCACCATGAACAGAAATATAATCTCTATATGATCAGTATACTCTTTCCATATAAATATACCTGCATGGGAACCAAATCACAGTCAAAAAGGTATGTGATGAGTTGGATGAATCGGTAGATTTGGTCATGACAGAAATACTTCAGTGGGCCCACTCTGTTCCAAGACACACCGTGCCTCATGAGATACACGACCTCATTTTAAAGAGAACATCCAATTCAAGACTTGACACATTTCCCAAATCTTGTCCAGCAGCTTTTTAAAGAGTGTGTTGAGAAACAATAGTTTAGCAAGTAGTTACCCTTTTGTTTTGTGGTTTTGTGGTCCACCCCTTCTTCACCTGTAACACTCTCCCATTCATCACTGACAGAACAGTGATCAGCTCGATGTTTGCCTGTTTCCTTTTGAAAGGCAGATTTACTTACCCACATGACCCCTTCTATTTATTTAGAGAACATGGAGTGCCTGATTTATCCTTAATGCTGCACTGCATGCCCGTGAGGACATGGTGTCTAGTCCTGAGAATCTCACCCAACATCAGCATCTCTGTGCCCACAGACGCAAACTGAAGATCCATGTGGATAAAATGATGCATCCATCTCCCTCTGCAGATGTTTCTCTAAAATGAAAAATATGTCAGGAGGTATCCAAAAATATATAACCTCCAGAAAAAGTAAATGGAACTAAGGCTGATTGGATTGAGAACCAACTGCACCGATTTATTCCAAATAATCACTAGTAAACTTCTTGGAGCTTTCCATGTATGAAAACCGATCTTTTTCGCCTGTCTCTCTTCTTCATATACACTCTCCTCTCTCTTGTACTTTTGCTATGTAATGTTTCTCTGCCTCTGCTGCTGCTGCTACTAAGTCACTTCAGTCGTGTCCGACTCTGTGTGACCCCATAGACGACAGCCCACCAGGCTCCCCTGTCTCTGCCTCTAATGTAATCCAGTTAGGTATTTGCCTCCTTGAGGAATCTGATAGAAATAATAGCATTTCTGGAGCACTTGCAGTGTTGCCAGCTACATTGTCAGGCGCCTTCCCAGAATCTCTACTCTTCACCCTGGCGTTGCCCAGCGGATATTCTTCACAAATGTCTACCGAGGAGAGTGGTGGCTTAGAAGAAGCTAGGTGGGTCCAACTGACCAGCTCCTAGTCTGTGTTCTTTCCAGAACATGTTATTTCCTTTGCCTGTTAAAGTACATGGAGCAGATGATGATTTCCATATAAGTGCTTAGTTCATAGTTACCGTCAAATCTCCTACATCTAGTGTCTACTTTTAGTAAAAACTTGTAATAAATCACAACCAGAAAAAGCAAGTATATACATGTAAACCGAAGTCAGAAACAAAAAGGAGGAAGTTCATCTTGTTTTAGTAGCATTTCTTAGAAGTGATGAGCACAGTTTTCTAAATGCTTGTTCAGAGTCTGAAATTCTATTGTGTGTATGTCCAAAATGAAGTTAATATATAAAGGACAACTGTGTAAAATGTATTCAGGTTAAAATTCATGATGCACCATAATGTGAGATTTCTCATTGGTTTATAACCCTGGTGGGTTACATTATTGGAAGACATTTGGAAGTGATAAAGTAAAGGCAGAGTTTGTCATTTCCTGATAGAAACAGTAACCTGAAAGTCACACTGAATTTTATTAAGGTTTAGGTAATATTAAAATAAGTATTTCTATTTCTAATTCTGTCATCTTAGGTGGGGAAATCTAGAAAATATGTCAAATAATCTTAACAGATAATTCATTTCATTATTTTTATTTATATAGAAAACACCAGAGTATGAAGTATAACTTACAAGTTTTGCCCCCCACCTCCAGATTGTTCTCCTGTCTGGACTTTAGGTATTGTTATATCACACATTTCTGGTTAAATTTCTTTTCTGTTCTAATTTCCCTTTAATTTATTTTGATACCGATTTGCATCAAAATCTTATTTGTACTGTAACATTGCCAATTAATTGTGTATTGCAGAAGTGAAGAAAATTAAATAAATAAGGTTAACATATTTGATATCATTCATTTGATAATTTGATGCCAATTTTAAATCTGTACATACAGAAGCAACTTTGAAATGAAATCTGTGGTTCTATTATTATTGTATTATGGTTCATTATTATTGCATTATGGTTCTATTATTTTTGTATTATTGTTCTATTATTAGTATAGCTACCTGCATCCTCCTGGAAGTTACATAGTCAAGCAGTTTTCAGTCCAGATTCTGGTTTTGTCACTTACTACATACCAGGTTGTGTATCTTCTCTTGGCCTCAGTTTTCTCATATGTGAAATGGAAGGATGGTTTATTCTTGTCTTAAGGAATGAATGACATATATGAAGTTCTTCGGAGGGTTCATAGTGTTCCCTGATGAAGCTTGATATCTCATCAACACACATAGCCAATCCTATGCAAATCCAGTTTTCTATTCTCTATTAATCCTATTGCTCTTGTCCATTGTGATTATTGTCACTTTATTGCAGACCTTTATTACTGCTTACCTGGACCACCGGTGTGTTTTAATGAGCTGTTCCATCTCCTCACTCTTGCATCTAGGTTCATCCTCATTGCCGTTAGAGTACTGTTTATAGGTTTAGTTGCTAAGTCGTGTCTGACTCTTGTGACCCATGGACTGTAGCCTGCCAGATTCCTCTGTCCATGGGATTCTCCAGGCAAGAATACTGGAGTGGGTTGCCATTTCCTTCTCCAGGGTATCTTCCCAACCCAGGAATCGAACCCGGGTTTCCTACATTGCAGGCAGATTCTTTACCAACTAAGCTATGAGGGAAACCCTAGAGAGGGAGAGGGAGCCTGAGAAATGGCTACCACCTTCAAGGAAGGCAGCAGGCAGGCAAATTACCCACTCCTGACCCAGGGAGGAAGTAACAAAAAATAATACAGAGTGCTATTCAGAGATAAACAGTAATACCTTCACCTTGTTCAGATTCTTTCTAATACTTTCTTTTGCCTGTTGGGTTCAAATGTAGCATCTTGGTATTTGTGACCTTTTATGATTCGACTTCTCAGTCTATTCCCTACTGCTCCACTGCTTTTCCCCAGCAATCAAATAAACTGAACTTCTTTTTATTATACTTATTCTTCTTGTTCTTTACTTTTGCATTTTTTCTCTGCCTAGAATAACTATTCTTATAATTCATTTCTCATGATCTGCTTATGTGTTAAATCTCCCAAGACATATAATAACATATTATTTGAACCTCACAGACATTGGTTTCCATTCATTTATAGCATGTATCTTATCTTTTTATAACATGTATTATAGTCAGTCATGTATCAATCATTTTCTTCTTCAGTTCAGTTCAATTCAGTTCAGTCGCTCAGTCGTGTCCAACTCTTTGCAACCCCATGAATTGCAGCACGCCAGGCCTCTCTGTCCATCACCAACTCCCAGAGTTCACTCAAACTTAACGTCCATCGAGTCAGTGATGCCATCCAGCCATCTCATCCTCTGTCGTCCTCTTTTCCTTCTGCCCCTAATCCCTCCCAGCATCAGAGTCTTTTCCAATGAGTCAACTCTTCGCATGAGGTGGCCAAAGTACTGGAGTTTCAGCTTGAGCATCATTCCTTCCAAAGAACACCCAGGCCTGATCTCCTTTAGAATGGACTGATTGGATCTCCTTGCAGTCTATGGAACTCTCAAGAGTCTTCTCCAACACCACAGTTCAAAAGCATCAATTCTTCAGTGCTCAGCTTTCTTCACAGTCCAACTCTCACATCCATACATGACCACTGGAAAAACCATAGCCTTGACTAGATGGACCTTAGTTGGCAAAGTAATGTCTCTGCTTTTGAATATGCTGTCTAGGTTGGTCATAACTTTCCTTCCAAGGAGTAAGCGTCTTTTAATTTCATGGCGGCAATCACCGTCTGCAGTGATTTTGGAGCTCCAAAAAATAAAGTCTGACACTGTTTCCACCTTTTCCCCATCTATTTCTCATGAAGTGATGGAACCAGATGCCATGATCTTGGTTTTCTGAATGTTGAGCTTTAAGCCAACTTTTTCACTCTCCTCTTTCACTATGCTGTAAAGTTTTTGCTGGATAAAAACTTATTCTTATTTCCTGTTGAGTCCATAAGAGCAACCAGGGTAATACACATAGCAGGTGGCCAAAGAATAACTGTTTAATTGAATAGCTACATCTCAAAGCCCTCCCTTTTCTTGCTCTTAGTTCTAAGAGTTTCCGTAGGTATACAAATCATAATAATAATTTAAAAAACAGCTTATGAAATGGTCATTTTCTAATGCTAGGTGACCTCATCAGGAATCTACTGAGGCAAAGGTAAAAGGTAAGAGTTCCATGGAGCTGGAGGGGAAAACACGTTGAAAAAGCTTCTAGGGTAGTAGTAAATGTTAAAGTTGAATAATGTGGGCTTTGATTTTCTAACTGTATAATAGTGATTTGGAGGCTGTCTACAGTGTCAGTGTCCTTGTTAAGTTTACAGATCATTATAACAGTTAAATCCATAGACTGCACTTCAAAGTTACTTACTTACCTCCCCTTACTTTTTTACTTTTACTGCCAAAGGACATTTCATTTTGTATCACTTTATTTTTATAGGCAGAATCTATGCATTTTCCATTTGGACCTGTTGAAGGTCCTTATTCTCCATTCTCCAGTTGGAGAATAAGGTGTTGAGGGATGAGCACATCTTCTCACCCCATCTTCGAGTTTCTAGTATTGTTAGTTAAGATGTGATCAGGTGATCTCACTTCTGACACAATTTATTGCTATAGCATTAACCAGCAGAGAAGCTGATTTGGCCTGTGGGCAACACTTGGAGCAGAGTACATTCCTTGGCACCTACCTTGCCTGAAGCTCCCCTTGGGCCTAGAAGAACACCACCCCTTATGCCCAAACTCTGTGCTAAGGCAGCAGTGCAGTGTGCTGCAGGTAAACACTGCCCATCTCGTCAATGCAGGCTCCATCTTCTCCTCCTGTTTCCTTGATTTTGTCCATCTCACCTATGGAAAAATGACACTGATTCACCAAAGCTCAATTATTGCTACCATAGCAATAAAAATATGTTGTTAATCCAACCATAGAGTTATCATGACAGGTATGTTTAAATGAAGAAAAGACAGTTTGCATATTATATGTGCACACATTTTTCCTTTCAGCTATAAAAATCAAAATATCAAAGAACATATGAGAATTTTTTAACGATAGACATCTCTTCCAGCCCGAGTTTGTGTTTTCTTTTTTTGTTGTTGTTAGTTGTTTGCTTCCTTTGTTTTTAATATATTCCTGTCGGAAACATGAGGAAGGCATCAAATAAAGGTTGGGAACCTGTCCATCTGGATCTCTCTGATTGCTACAGCCTGTCTTAAGCATGTAAGAAGGAGTGAGACTATAATTGGTTTCAGTGTTGTGAGCTTTATATTGTAAATAAATTCACTGGACAAGGTGGATCACTTACAGAGTGAAATTTAATGATCCTGTCCCCTATTTTTCAAAATCAAATATATCATCTTTTCATCTGTATATTCTTAAATTCACTCATTCACAGATATTTACTGATTGTCTTTCATAGACCAAGTACTGTTGTAGGAGTTGGAGATACCATAGTAAACAAAACTACATCTTCATTCTTCTGGAACTGTCTTAGTCTTTCTGGGCCGTTATGACAAAATACCATAGACTGAGTGGCTTGTAAGCAACAGAATTTTTCTTTCTCACAGTTCTGGATGCTAGGAAGTCCCAAATCAAGGCACCAGACAATTCGGTATCTGCAAGGGCCTGCTTCCTAGTGGCAGTCTTTCTACTGTGTCTTCACATGGTGAAACAGGAGGAGAGTTCTTTAGGGTCTCTTTGATAAGGATGCTAATCATTCATGAAGGCTACACTCTCAAGACCTAACCACCTCCTAAAGGCCCCCATCTCCTAACACCATCACATTGGGCAGTAGGTTTCAATATATGAATTCTGGAGGGACACAGAACATCCAGCCCATAGAGGGAGATTATATTTTGTGGGACAAAGAAACAAACCATCAAGTATGTAGCACAGCAAAAGGATAGAAAGAGACTTGGAGGAGGATGGATACAATTTCATTTAGAGTAGCCAAGGCAGTGTCCCTGATAATGTGGCATTTGAGCAAATTCTGAACGCAGTGAAGGAGGGAACCATGTGGATAACTGGAGGAAGAACATTCTGGGCAAAGGGAACAGTCGATACATAAGTCCTAAGGTAGGATGTGTGTATGGATAAGTTAAACATTTAAAAATACAACAAAAATAAAGATTACATGAGTCAAACATATTCACTGTTCAAATTTCTATAAGTCTTCTACATACAAACCTTCAAATTGAAAACGTTAAACGAAGCAAACGTGCCTCGCATTGTAAGGTGCATGTAAAATTGCAGCTTTCCGTCCATCTCCTATTGCTGACTACCCTTCTTCTCTAGCATCTCTCATTTCCTTTCCCTCCTCCAGTCAGTAACGCTTTTTGCCTGTTTACTTAGTGCTAGCCCTGTATGCCAGCTGTTGAACTACTGTACTTTTTAAGGTACTGTACTATAACAGTGGCCACAGGACTGGAAAAGGTCAGTTTTCATTCCAATCCCACAGAAAGACAATACCAAAGAATGTTCAAACTACCACACAGTTGCACTTATTTCACACGCTTGCAAAGTAATGCTCAAAATTCTCCAAGCTAGGCTTCAACATACATGAACTGAGAAATTCCAGGTATTCAAGTTAGGTATAGAAAAGGCAGAGGGACCAGAGATCAAATTGCAACATCCGTTGGATCATTGAAAAACCAAGAGAATTCCAGAAAAACATCTACTTCTGCATTATTGACTATGCCAAAGGCTTTGACTCTGTGGATCACAATAAACTGTGGAAAACTCTTAGAGGCATGGAAATGCCAGACCACCTAACCTGCCTCCTGAGAAGTCTGTATACAGGCCAAGAAGTGACAGTTAAATATAAAACAATGCACTGGTTCCAAATTGGGAAAGGAGTACTTCACGGCTGTATTTTGTCACTCTGCTTATTAACAGAGTACATCATGTGAAATGCCGGGCTGGATAAAGCACAAGCAGAAAAGATTGCCTGGAGAAATATCAATAACTTCAGATATGCAGATGACACCACCCATATGGCAGAAAGTGAAGAAGAACTGAAGAGCCTCTTGATGAAAGTGAAAGAGAACAGTGAAACAGCTGGCTTAAAACTCAACATTCAAAAAATAAAGATCACGGCATCCGGTCCCATCACTTCATGGCAAATAGATGGGGAAGCCAGTGAAACAGTGACAGACTTTATTTCTGGGGGCTTCAAAATTACTGTAGATGGTGACTGCAGCCATGAAATTAAAGGACGCTTGATCCTTGGAAGAAAAGTTAAGACCAACCCAGACAGCATATTAAAAAGCAGAGACGTTACTTTGCCAACAAAGGTCCATCTAGTTAAGGCTATGGTTTTTCCAGTAGTCACGTATGGATGTGGGAGTTGGACTATAAAGAAAGCTTGGTGCTGAAGAATTGATGCTTTTGAACTGTGATGTTGGAGAAGATTCTTGAGAGTCCCTTGGACAGCAAGGAGATCCAACCAGTCCATCCTAAAGGAAATCAGCCCTGAATATTCATTGGAAGGACTGATGCTGAGGCTGAAACTCCAATACCCTGGCCACCTGATGCAAAGTACTGACTCATTAGAAAAGACCCTGATAAGAAAGCTATGGTACATAAACACAATGGAATATCACTCATCCATGAAAAAGAATACATTTGAATCAGTTCTAATGAGGTGGATGAAACTTGAGCCAATTATACAGAGTGAAGTAAGTCAGAAAGAAAAACACCAATACAGTATACTAACACATATATATGGAATTTAGAAAGATGGTAATGATAACCAATGCCAAAGAATGCTCAAACTACTGCACAATTGCACTCATCTAGTAAAGTAATGCTCAAAATTCTCCAAGCCAGGCTTCAGCAGTATGTGAACCGTGAACTTCCTGATGTTCAAGCTGGTTTTAGAAAAGGCAGAGGAACCAGAGATCAAATTGCCAACATGCGCTGGGTCATGGAAAAAGCAAGAGAGTTCCAGAAAAACATCTATTTCTGCTTTATTGACTATGCCAAAGCCTTTGACTGTGTGGATCACAATAACCTGTGGAAAATTCTGAAAGAGATGGGAATACCAGACCACCTGACCTGCCTCTTGAGAAATTTGTATGCAGGTCAGGAAGCAACAGTTAGAACTGGACATGGAACAACAGACGGTTCCAAACAGGAAAAGGAGTCAGTCAAGGCTGTATATTGTCACCCTGCTTATTTAACTTCTATGCAGAGTACATCATGAGAAACGCTGGACTGGAAGAAGCACAAGCTGGAATCAAGATTTCTAGGAGAAATATCAATAACCTCAGCTATGCAGATGACACCACCCTTATGGCAGAAAGTGAAGAGGAACTCAAAAGCCTCTTGATAAAAGTGAAGAAGGAGAGTGAAAAAGTTGGCTTAAAGCTCAACATTCAGAAAACGAAGATCATGGCATCCGGTCCCACCACTTCATGGGAAATAGATGGGGAAACAGTGGAAACAGTGTCAGACTTTATTTTTGGGGGCTCAAAAATCACTGCAGATGGTGACTGCAGCCATGAAATTAAAACACGCTTACTCCTTGGAGGGAAAGTTATGACCAACCTAGATAGCATATTGAAAAGCAGAGACATTACTTTGCCAACAAAGGTTCATCTAGTCAAGGCTATGGTTTTTCCTGTGGTCATGTATGGATGTGAGAGTTGGACTTTGAAGAAAGCTGAGCACTGAAGAATTGATGCTTTTGAACTGTGGTGTTGGAGAAGACTCTTGAGAGTCCCTTGGACTGCAAGGAGATGCAACCAGTCCATTCTGAAGGAGATCAGCCCTGGGATTTCTTTGGAAGGAATGATGCTGAAGCTGAAACTCCAGTACTTTGGCCACCTCATGAGAAGAGTTGATTCATTGGAAAGGACTCTGATGTTGGGAGGGATTGTGGGCAGGAGGAGAAGGGGATGACAGAGGATGAGATGGCTGGATGGCATCACTGACTCGATGGACGTGGGTCTGGGTGAACTCTGGGAGTTGGTGATGGACAGAGAGGCCTGGCGTGCTGCGATTCATGGGGTCGCAAAAAGTCGGACACGCCTGAGCGACTGAACTGAACTGAACTGAATGATAACCCTGTATGGGAGGTAGCAAAAGAGACACAGATGTATAGAACAGTCTTTTGGACTCTGTGGGAGAGGTGGGGGGTTAATTTGGGAGAATGGCATTGAAACATGTATAATATCATATAAGAAACGAATCTCCAGTCCAGGTTTGATGCAGCATACAGGATGCTTGGGGCTGGTGCACTGGGATGACCCAGAGGGATGGTATGGGGAGGGAGGTGGGAGGGGGGTTCAGGATTGGGAACATATGTACACCCGTGGTGGATTCATGTTGATGTATGGCAAAACCAATACAATATTGTAAAGTAATTAGCCTCTAATTAAAATAAATAAATGTAATTAAAAAAAAAAAGACCCTGATGCTGGGAAAGACTGAAGGCAGGAGGAGAAGGGGATGACAGAGGATGAGATGGTTGGATGGCATCACTGACTCAGTGGACATGAGTTTGAGCAAGCTCTGGGAGTTAGTGATAGACAGGGAAGCCTGGTGTGCTGCAGTCCATGGGGTCACAAAGAGTTAAACAGGACTGAGTGACTGAACTGAGTTTATAAGAGTAGAAATGTTTTCTTTATTTTTGTGTTTGTCTTTTTATGTATTATTTATATGAAAAGTATTATAAACCTATTACAGTACAGTACTATATAGCCAATTTCTTGGTTCAGTACCTAGGACATCTGTATTCAGCTTATGAACAAATTAACTTCATGAACGTGCTCTTAGAAGGAAACTCGTTTGTATGTAGGGGACTTACTGTATTTGCCCCTGACACTAAAAAAAAATATGCTAGCTGAATCTCAGTTAACCTCCTAAAAATTAATTGGCTTTATAGAATGATTGATAAAAGCATTGTATCAACCTTTAATAATTAAACTTTTACACAGCAATGTCCTGATTAATTATCTTTGCTCTTGTTGAGGCTTTATGGCATGTTTATGGTCATCTGTGTTTCAAGAATTACTTTCACATTTTCTCTCTGTTCCTTTTAATTAAGTTAAATGAACTGACCAACAAAAGACCAAATATTCTTAGGACTCTTTTACTCAGAAGAAGAAACATCTTGTTAGAAATTTCTTAAAATTGTCAATAGGTTTAATAGAGTTTCTTCTGATGTGAGCAATGCATGACTATTGACAAATTAATGTATAAAATATCTATTATATCATTTATGAAATCAGTCTCTTGGAAATTTTGATAATTTAACCCTGATGCTTGAATATTTTTCAAAGCAATGAAAATTTCAAAAGTTGGCAGAAAGTCATTAAATGTTAATAAAAAGCTGAAACTGATATTAGATCAAGGTAAAATGTCTTTAATTTAAGCTCATTCTGAAAGTGTCCTGATGGAAAGACAACTATATAATGCCATCTATTCCAGTAATAAACATTCTTATACTATCTATTAAGATATTTGGAAATCCAGTTTTTTTAACCTTTTCTTACAACCATGCTTTAATTTCTGTGGTTGATTCAAAACAAGACATTAGAGATATATGCATTATATTTTACCTACTTTTTATATATTTTATTCTGTATGTGGAATAGAACATTTACAAATCTTAACTCTAATGCCATAAATGTAGCTTGCTTTTAAAAATAATAATAATACCAATACTGTGAGAATAAACTACCAAATTGCAAATGGCTTAATATGCATCAGTTTGGTAATCTCTGAGGGATCATGTGGTTTCACAATTCTGTCAAGCCATTGCCATAGTGCCAAGGTCAGCAGTGGTGGAGACAATTGAACAGATAGGAATGGCTTTGTTGACTACTGAGAAAACAAAAATGCATGAACAGGTTATAGCGAGGGAAGATTTAAAGTGTGCAAATCATTTGAAAAGCAATTACGCAAGCATGAGTTTTGGAAACTTTTCATTGTACGATGTACCCACGTGTTTTTCTCCCCCTTATGATTTATTAAGCAAATAATCTAGCTCTCTTTGCAAAATGGTAGAAAATGAATTGTTCCCAAGGGTACCTAACAAGAATCCTGTAGGTAGTTTTGGAGCATTTTTTCCCCCTAGAAAAGACAACAGTATGATTTATTACTTTAAGAAGGCTGATTTTCTCCATGGTAGATGTCGCTAGAAGTCAGTTTCCCTCACGCATTTCACTCAAGGCCTTTGCACATTCAGCCTCCTCTCCCTCCTGTACTCTCACTTTCTCCCTCATGAGAACTCTTTCCTCTCTCCCTTCAGTCTCTGCTCTCCTTTATAATAAAAGCATAGTTTATACTCATTGTTCTACTTCTTTAAGTCCCTTTCTTACTTCAACCTATTATAATCTCCTTCTTCCAAGACACTGCTACAAGATGTTCTAAGGAAACACACTAGGGTCTTAATTAACAAACCTGGTATATCCATTATTAGCACTTGGCTGTCTTGTTGTCTGGACAGCATTTGACTATGGACCATCATGTTGAAAATGTTCTTGTTCTTTTCCATTAATTATTGTAGCATTACTTTCTTCCTCTTGTTTGCTCCAATCTCTCTGGGTTGCTTTCTTTCAGCTTTCTTTTTAAAGTTAATTCCTCATCAACCTCATAAATCTGTTATATCTTTGGTTTCTGTTTTGACTATCCCACCTTCCCTATTTATAAAATGTCCATGCTTTTCCCTGGTGATTCTTTCATTAACTATACCTTATGTATTACTGTATATGTAAATGACTCCCGTGTTCCTCTCCAGACCTTTCCCCTGTACTCTAGAGTATCATCGACCTGTTTGTTGCCTAAGCCAGAACCCAGAGACATCTCAGTTGTCTTTCTCATCATCCCCATCTAATCAGCTATGAAGTCTCCTTGATCTTATCTCCTAAAGATCTCTTGACTTTTGATGTCTTTCATCTTTCACCTCCATTGTTACCATTGGGTCTTATTTACTTTCACTTGGAGTATTATTGTAAATTTTCTAACACATGTGTACATCCTCATCTTAAAGTCTATTAATGGCTACTTATGATGTTAGGACGGAGAAGGCAATGGCACCCCACTCCAGTACTCTTGCCTGGAAAATCTCATGGGCGGAGGAGCCTGGTAGGCTGCAGTCCATGGGGTCGCTAGGAGTTGGACACGACTGAGCGACTTCACTTTCACTTTTCACTTTCATGCATTGGAGAAGGCAATGGCAATCCACTCCAGTGTTTTTGCCTGGAGAATCCCAGGGACGGGGGAGCCTGGTGGGCTGCTGTCTATGGGGTTGCGCAGAGTCAGACACTACTGAAGCAACTTAGCAACAGCATGATGTTAGGAAGACATGCCTACTTCTAAACAGAGCATTATATCATTATGTAACTGTGTCTAGAGTCTTTTCTGTAATCTTTTTTCTTGTATTAAATTTAAGAAGGTTCAGTATATTGGTTGATCAGTTAAGAGCAAAACTTGGGGAATCAGATTACTTGACTTCACATCTAAATTTTATGTGAGCTGCACAATTTATATAACTCTTCCAAGCCTTTGTTTTCTTACGAAAAATATGAGACTAAAAGTGTTTTCCTCAAAATATTGTTGTTAAACTAATGTTTAATGTTGTGCCTGCTACAAAAATAGGTACTAAAAAATGGTGGTTTTTGTTCAGTTGCTAGTTCAAGTTCAACTCTGCAACCCCATGAACTACAGCACACCAGACTTCCCTGTCCTTCACTATCTCCCGGAGTTTGGTCAAACTCACATCCACTGAGTCAGTGATGCCATCCAGCCATCTCATCCTCTGTTGCCCCTCTTCTTCCCCTGCCCTCAGTCTTTCCCAGCATCAGGGAATTTTCCAATATATCAGCTCTTCGTGTCAGATAGCCAAAGTATTGAAGCTTCAGCTTCAGCACCAGTGCTTCCAATGAATATTCAGGGCTGATTTCCTTTAAGATTGACTGGTTGATCTTCTTGCTGTCCAAGGGAATCTCAAGTCTTCCCTCAGCACCACCTAAAGCATCAATTCTTGGGTGCTCAGCCTTCTTTGTGGTCCAGCTCTCATATCCATACATGACTACTGGAAAAACCTGGAAAAACTACTGGAAAAGCTACTGCATAGCTTTGACTATGCAGACCTTTGTCATCAAAGTGACGTCTCTGCCTGTTAATACACTGTCTAGGTTTGTCATAGCTGTTCTTCTAAGGAGGAGCAAGCATCTTTTAATTTCATGGCTGCCGTCACCTTCCGCATTGATTTTGAAGCCCAAGAAGATTAAATCTGACACTGTTTCTATTTTTTCCCCATCTATTTGTCATGAAGAGATAAGACTGGATGCCATGATCATTGTATTTTGAAAGCTGAGTTTTAAGCTAGTATTTTCACTTTCATCAAGAAACTCTTCAATTCCTCCTCACTTCTGCATAAAAGTGGTATCATCTGCATATCTGAGGTTGTCAATATTTCTCCCAGTAATCTTGATTCCAGCTTGTGAGTTATCCAGCCCAGCATTTCTTATGATATACTCTACATATAAGTTAAATAAGCAGGGTGACAATGTACAGCCTTGACGTACTCCTTTCCTAATTTGAACCATTCTATTCCATGTCCAGTTCTAACTCTTGCTTCTCATACAGATAATATGGTCTGGTATTCTCATTTCTTTAAGAATTTTTCACAGTTTGTTGTGATCCACACAGCCAAAGGCTTTGGTATAGTCAATGAAGCAGAAGCCTTTTTTTTTTTTAATTTCCTTGCTTTTCTATGATCAAGTGGATGTTGGCAATTTGATCTCTGGTTCTTCTGCCTTTTCTAAATCCAATTATATATCTGGAAGTTCTCAGCACATTACTGAAGCCTAGCTTGAAAGATTTTGAGCAAAATTTGGCTAACGTGAAATGAGTACAATTGTACGGTAATTTGAACATTCTTTGGCATTGCCTTTCTTTGGAACTGGGATGAAAACTAACCTTTTCCAATCCTGTGGTCCCTTCTGAGTTTTGAAGAAAGTAGGGAAAACCACTAGGCCATCAGATATGACCTAAATCAAATCACTTAAGATTATACAGTGGAGGTGATGAATAGATTCAAGGGACTAGATCTGGTAGACAGAATACCTGAAGAACTATGGACAAAAGTTTGTAACTTTGTACAGGAGGTGGTGACAAAAACCATCCCCGAGAAAAAGAAATGCAAGAAGGCAAGGTGATTGTCTGAGGACGCCTTATAAATAGCTGAAAAAAGAAGCGAAGTGAAAGGCAAAGGAGAAAGGGAAAGATATACCCATCTAAATGCAGAGTTTCAGAGAATAGCAAGGGGAGATAAGAAAGCCTTCTTAAGTGAACAATGCAAAGAAATAGAGGAACCAACAGAATGGGAAAGACTAGAGATTTCTTTAAGAAAATTGGAGATAGCAAGGGAGCATTTCATGTAATCATAAACAGAATAAAGGACAAAAATGTCAAGGACCTAACAAAAGCAGAAGAGAGATGGCAAGAATACACAGAACTGTACAAAAAAGATGTTAATGACCCAGATAACCACCATAGTGTGTTCACTCACCTAGAGCTAGACATCCTGGAGTGTGAAGTCAAGTGAAATTTAGGGAGCATTACTATGAACAAAGCTAGTGGAAGTAATGGAATTCCAGCTGAGATATTTCAAATCCTAAAAGATAATGCTGTTAAATTACTTCACTCATATGCCAGCAAATTTGGGAGATAAAAAAAGGTAGCTATTGTTAATTATTTGTGGTTTCCAGGTTGTTTTATATTATTTCAAAATGTGTGCCTTTCCATAAACCATTCCCTAGCCAAGAATTCACGTTCTCCCTTTCACTTTCAAGATTTATTAGCTCAAGCATTTCCTCTTCTCTGATGCTTTCTCTAAGTCCACTCCATATCAACTCCTTTCTCTGCTCCACAATATAATACAAATGAAATCCTGTGTGGTATCTGAGCATCCATCTACTGTTTGTTGTTTTACTGCATTCTAATTGTTGGCTTACTCCAGCTTTCATTAATGTTGTGAGTTCCTTTATGAGGTTTATGAATCTCCTACTCTCCATTGGCCAGTCTGGTGGTACTGAGTAGATTCTCAATAAAAGTTTGAAAAAAATAGACTGATGGAATATACTAATGAGAATTGAGAGAGATGTGTGTGTGTGTGTATAAATGTTTAGTAGGTACATCTTTTCCATATTGGTTTTCCATTACATGTGTTTTGGTATATATTAAATTATTTTTTATTATCAAACTGCTTATGGCATTTTATTGAATGCCAAAAATTAAACCCGTTCTTCCTGACTACTTGTGATTCCAAGTTGAGATTTTCCATAAAACTTGCACAGGTTTGCTGGTAATATCATTGGTTTGATTAATGTGAACAGATAAGTAAAATGGTTTAGATTAATCAGTTTCAAAATTATTTATAAATCTTTGACTTTAAATTATATTACATGAATACATGTAAATAAATAAAAGCTGACTACAAGCCAAATTATCCCATTTGTTTCTTCATATAAGATCTTTCACATTTTTTGGTAGAGACAGTTACTTCACTATTTTTCCTGTTGTTAAAATACCATGTACTTGGGACTCTGAGTAATAGTAGGAATTAATAATGATAGGATAAATGATAAAAATCTCATCTGCTCTTATTTATATTTTGGAGATTATGCATAGTTGAAAAAGAAAAGAATATGAAGAAAACTATGACAAAAACTGCTTAGAACCAACTAGGTCCAAGATGGCAAAAGATCTGACTTCCTGTGAACCTTGAGCCTCATTATACACTCATTATAATACATTAGCATGCTAGATGACACACCCACCAGTGCTGTGACCGTTCTGAGGCCAACCATAAAAAGTCAAAAACTGGCCCAATTTCCTGACATCTCTGCCTCTTTCCCAAAGTAGTTGGAATAACCCTTTCACTCATTAATCTATGAAATTACCCAGCTCAGAAAAACTAACCACCCTGTATTTCGAGGCCTCGTTCTTTCTGAGATGGTCCGCTTTCTGTCTATACAATATGTATATCTAAATAAATGCACTTCTTACCTATCCAAAACAAAGAAAAAAAAGAAACCTACCTACTAATCAAATATAATAGTTTATCAGGAGAAGTTTTCCTGCCCCAAATTAAATGTATTATTATTTGGTCTTTAAATCCTAAATGTCCAAAGGACTAGAAAATGCTGAAGAGTTCGTTCATTTGATCCTACATCTAGAGCACTTTAAAGACAAATATTAAACCAGGGATATGTTCTTTCAACTGAAGGGAAACAAAACACTTTGGAAAAAGAAATATGCTTTCAATGACTTTGTCGTTAAACTTGGTAACTATATTTATTGACTAGGTCTAAACTTGCCCCTTCCTAGCCCTCTAATATACTTTTCTATAAAGTGCTCAGTATGTTCCAGTATGAAAAAATAATCTCTTCTGCTGAGGTTATTGCATTAGCTATTTTCAACTTTAAAGTCTGGAAAAAACTATAGATTTTTCATCATTTAGTCTAACCAGCATAGAATGAATGGATTCCCTTCTTTAATATTTATATTCCCTTCCAGAATACTAAATTCATGCAATTGTAATTTGATTTAAAAGCTTGATTATTACCTTGTTACATTTGCATCAATCTTGGGTAACAGTTTGTACATAAAAGACATAGAACAGAATGATTCCCCTTCATTAAGGAGGAGCTGAACAAGTTGCGTAGTTCAGCACCTATGGGGACAGGTTTTAAGTCACTCAGTTTGATTCATGACTATGCAATTTCACATGCTTTCTGCTGGGAGGACTTTGGAGGAACATATGCTTTTCTAGTTTATCTACAAAAAACTTCCTTCACAAGGGCCTTGTTCTGTATTCATGGCACCCACTTATCACAGCAAGGCATTTACTTGTTGTTGATTTATCGGGAAAAGTCAATATTTTGAGAGATACTCCTGGGGGAAGCAAAACAAAATCTACTAATTTGTAAGACTGTGCTACAATCCATTCTGTTAAATGGGAAGAAGAGGTACTGTCTTTAAGAGCTAGTGGTAGGGCTTCATTTTCCATAAAAGTGTTTTCATCTGTGTTGTCTTTCTGTGATAAGTCAAAAGTGTTTTGACAAGACTTGATAATCTCTGCAACATTTCACAATGAATAAACTAGAATTGGCAATGTAGTTTGCTGGTGCTAAAGAGCTCTGATTCTAGATTCATGAATTTTCAGTGAATTCAACAGTTATTTTTTGACTCTCATATGTGCCAGATTCTCATCTGAATACAGAGAATATGGCAGATAAGAAAAAGAGACAACAGTTCTTCTTTTTATGGGACTTACATTTAGTTGATGACACAGGCAGTAAACAATATAAATAAATGAACTGTGTAGCATATCAGATAGAGAAGTGCAATAGAAAAAGACAGCACCCAGGGATTAGGGAATGCTGGTGTGAGTGTCGGCAGAGAATTGTTTTCCATTTCCAATAGAGTGGTCAGGGAAATCCTCTTAAGACACTGAGATTTGTACAAAAACCCGAAGGAGGTAGAACAGTGAGCCATGCAGATTTCTGGGGAACAAGCACTCCCACCAGAGAGAAAAGAAATCTCATCCATCTCATATTCTGGGTATGAAACTTTGGACAAAGATTGGCACTTTCTATGCCTTATAGTTTCCTCCTCTTTTATATAGGAACACTTGTAGCAGTGCTTAAAAGGGATACTGTAGGAATTAAATAAAATATGCACTGCAGATGTACAGTAAACACTGGATAATGTTAGGTATTATCATACTGATACTATTGGAAATCTAGAGTTTCTCTTTCAGCTCACTTTATTCCCAGTCTATCTTTTCATTAGTGCCCTGTAGGAGTCCGCATGTGAATTAATCAGCTATTGTAGAAAATAGTCTGCTCTTTACAGGGGATGTAAATAAATGTTAAATGCTCAAATACTAGATGAGAGAGAGATCACCCAAAGTTCTCTTTTTCCGTTTTTAAAGATTTTATCAGTTACATATATACATAAGTGCTAGACATTTTTTTTTCTCACCCCTATAGTCCCAGTTTCCCAGCCCTTAGAAGCAACTACCCTCAATTCTTTTAGTCATTTTGTTTTGTATTTCCTTCCATATATTTATGAAACTTGCTTATGTTGCCACTTGTTGATTTTTCAATTTTGGATATTATCTATCAATTTCCCACTATGATTCATGAGAATCGGGCTTTTTTATGCCATTATCTATGTACACCTTTGATCTCCCCATCAGACTGGTATAGTTATACTTTTGGTTAGATAACTATTCGGTGGTTGTATTATTGTTATTTTTAATATCGTTGTATTATTATTATTGTTATAAACTGCGGCATGATGAATATCTTTCCTTTTTTTGTGCCTTTTCCCTTTAGTTAATCATTGTCATTTTTGTTATTGATTTGCTTCATTTGTTTACCGCTTCACCCCCAGATACTCCCTCAGGAATATAAATTTCCTTGCAGTATGTTTCAACACTTAAAGTGTTCTCTCGGTTTCTTCTGGGAGATACTTTACCGAAACATTCCAACGAGCCAGTCTTTGGCCTGGCTGATCTCTAAATCAGCTTTAAAACCAACCCCTTTTGCCGTCACCCCCCCGAGGCCCTTTTGCTTCCATGTTTTACTTGAATTCTATTTATGGAATGCAGTATATTCTTTCTCCTTGTTTTATCCTCTTGTTTTAGTTGTGTAGACGTCCAGGAACTTCCTGGGAAAAGATGCATGAGAGATGGGGTTTGACACTCTTCATGTCTGAGAGTCTGTTCCACTCACAATTATCCCTGATTATAGAATTAAAGTATGGAAATAATTTTTCCTTTGGATTTTGGAGATGTTTCTTTTCTGTCTTCTAGATTCTAATATTGCTGTCCAAATATCTGATGCCATTCTGATTTATTCAGGGACTTTCCTGGAGATCCAGTGGTTATTACTCTGTGCTTCTGTTGCAGGGGACATGGGTTCCATCCCTCGTTGTGGAACTGAGATCCTGCATGCCACGTGGTGCAGCCAAAAAAAAAAGAATTAAATATTTAATTTGAAACACTTGTGATATTTATCCATTTATTTACCAATGGTTTTATAAATGAAGCAAGATCTTTTCTTTGAATCCCTTATTGAATTTCCTTGTCGTAGGTTCATATGAAAGAAATACTCCCACAGTAGATTGTGTATAAGTTATGCCTCCTTTTCTTTAAAATGGAGTAAATCCTAGATTTTTCATATTTCCCCAAATTTCTACCACTGAAGTGTCCATTCCCCTTTTGGCATCTTTTTAAGATACTCATAGCATTCTATACTATTTTTAGGTCTTTAGGAAGTAAAATCTTTATTTCTTCTATCATATACTTTTTCAGAGACACCTTATTAATTCTCTAAAGCATTTGTTGTGGACTTGTGCTAGACATTCTGTTTGGTGCTGGAGTTAACATTTTGAACAAGAAAGATAAGGATATGTACTCTGAAGGTACATAGATTCTAGTTGGGAAAGACAGTGAATAAATAAGTAAGATGAAAATATCAGATAACGATCAGAGCTATGAAGAAAATAAAATGGAATGAAGTGATAAGAGAGTACCAGAGAGCTAATGGGATGTTCAAAAAAGACCTCTCTGAAGAGGTAATATTTAAGGTAAAGTGTGCATGATAAGAACAAACCAAGCATGCAAAATTCTGGGGTCAGCTTAACTCTAGAAAGAGGAAACTCAGATGTAGAGGGAGGGGTGAGCTTGATGTCCTGCAGGATCTGAGAGAAGGCTGTGTGTGTGGAGTGCTGGAGTAAGCAGAAGAGAAAATGTTCAAAATTATTCAGGGCCAAATTATGAAAGCCATGGGAACAGATTTTGTGTTTCATCACCTTGTTTTAAGAGCCTTGGAAAGTCACTGATGGGTTTTGTGCTTTATTGCCTTGTTTTAAGAGCCATGAGAAGTCACTGGAGAGTCTTAAGCAGCACGGTGACATGATTTGCTTTATAGTTTTGAAGATTCCTTTAAAATTTTTATGGAAAATGGGGGCGAGAGTAGAGTGGGAGAATGTGTGTGTCTTTCTTCCAAACTGAGAGGTGATGTTAGCTTAGCTTAGCTTAGTCACTCAGTTGTGTCCGACTCTTTGAGACCCCATGGACTGTAGCCTGCAAGGCTTATCTGTACATGGGATTCTCTAGAGGCAAGGGATACTGGAGCAGGTGGCCTAGCATTCCCTTCTCCAGGTGATCTGCTTGACCCAGGGATTGAATCCAGGTCTCCTGCATTGCAGGCAGATTCTTTACAGCCTGAACCACCAGAAAAGGGAGAATGTGTGTATCTTTCTTCCACACCAAGAGGTCATGTGGGAGTTGGTGAAAAATAGGCAGATTCTGAAAATTCTTCTGGAGTAAGGTTGACAAGTGTATTTTAGACATAGATGAGGGACTGAGATATGAGTGAGGCCAGTAATGACTCCAAGGTGTTGGGCAGGAGAGACTGAGTGGATGGTTGGACCACTTTCTGACCTTTCCCTATATCTGTTCTTGTCAGATGCCAGTGGTGGTGGTTTAATTGCTAAGTCGTGTCCAACTCTTGGGACACTCTTGCGTGTCCCCTCTGTCCATTGGATTCTCCAGGCGAGAATACTGGAGTGGGTTGCCATTTCCTTCTCCACAGCTACAAGTGGTTCTAAGCAATGTTGCTTTACTTTTCATCATGCATAGAATTTAACTCTAGATAAATGCACACTGTTAATCCAGATCCTCTTTGTATTTCATGACTGATAATTTTTGCTTTTTTTCCTGGTTTTAAATTTTGTTTGGCTAAAATAATTTTTTTGACATACAGGAGGAGGAAGAAAAAATTTGCTCATATTATACCATCTGCTCCTTTTTAATTCCTTTCAAGAAAATTCTCCAAGGGAATGCATTGTCTTATTGATGCCAATTTCATTGTCAGAGAGACTGTGACATCCCGGGTTTTGGCATTGACCTATCATGTGGCCCTAGTACTGGCTTACTGGATACTTCCTTTTTTGCCTGTTTAGCAGTGCATTCTTCTTGGCCGTGAGAAAAGTGATGCTTTCCTTTTTTCTTCTAATGTGGCTAAAACTTGGGCTGAAGTCCTAAATCCTAGCTTGTGACGTTTTTACTGTATTCTATCTTTATCTTAGTAGATGCAAGACTATTTCTACCTTAAACAATTATACTACAGACATTCTAGATTATCTGGTTTATCTAAGTAATCTCTGGTCTTTGAATGCCATATCTTGATTTCAGAGGCATAGTCAGTTGTTCACAGTACTGTCTGGGAAAAGGCAAAATTAGGGGTAAATGTAGATTATGCATCATCATTCCTGAATGCATTTCAGCAGCCATGTGAATTAGCATAGTTCCTAATACAGGACTAGAAGGCACTTAATTTGACCTGAAATGAAACAATTTATTAGAAACAAAAATGCTAGTGCAATTTAAAAAATGTAACTTATTGCTCTAGAAATGTATTTTTCATAAGTATTTTCATAAGTATTGATCCTCATTACAATGAGATACAACATTACATTGAAAAAGGTTCATAAAACTTGAGTGGTTGTATAAAAACATTTTTATTGTTTCTTTTGATTATAAAAATATGTCTACTATGGAAAATTAGAAAAATATGCAGTTTGAAGAAGAAATTAAAAACAGCTTGTAATTCCATTGCCAAAAGACAACTATTACCATTATTGGGTAATTCTTTGATCTTCTCTTTCTGTACTTACATATTAATATGTGTATATATAAGACGCTTACTCCTTGGAAGAAAAGTTATGACCAACCTAGATAGCATATTGAAAAGCAGAGATATTACTTTGCCAACAAAGGTCCGTCTAGTCAAGGCTATGGTTTTTCCAGTGGTCATGTATAGATGTGAGAGTTGGACTGTGAAGAAAGCTGAGTGCTGAAGAATTGATGCTTTTGAACTGTGGTGTTGGACAAGACTCTTGAGAGTCCCTTGGACTGCAAGGAGATCCAACCAGTCCATGCTAAAGGAGATCAATCCTGGGTGTTCTTTGGCAGGAATGATGCTAAAGCTGAAACTCCGATACTTTGGCCACTTCATGCGAAGAGTTGACTCACTGGAAAAGACTCTGATGCTGGGAGGGATTGGGGGCAAGAGGAGAAGGGGACGACAGAGGATGAGATGGCTGGATGGCATCACTAACTCGATGGACGTGAGTCTGAGTGAACTCCCAGAGTTGGTGATGGACAGGGAGGCCTGGATTGCTGTGATTCATGGGGTCGCAAAGAGTCGGACATGACTGAGTGACTGAACCGAGCTGAACTGATACATATGCATCTATTTTAAGAATACAAAAAATATTTAGGACTACATAGAGAATTTTACAATTTAAGATTATAGTTTTTACACTGTTTTATATCCCACTTTTCCATATAATTATAGGCACATTGGAAAATTTGATGACTGCATTATACTTAATATACCATAATAATTTTACCCACTCCCCTATTTGGATGTTTCTGTTATTTTTAGAAACTTGTTCTGCTATAAAAAAATGTTGCTGAAATAATATGTACTTGACAGCATTTCTGATTTTTCCTTATCCTAAATTCCTAAAATAGTAATTATTTTGGTTAGAATATATGAATATTTTAAAGGTTCTTTTTGTATATTGTGAAGCCATGAAATTAAAGGATGCTTACTCCTTGGAAGGAAAGTTATGACCAACCTAGACAGCATATTAAAAAGCAGAGACATTGCTTTGTCAATAAAGGTCCATCTAGTCAAGGCTATGGTTTTTCCAGTGGTCATGTATGGATGTGAGAGTTGGACTGTGAAGAAAGCTGAGAGCTGAAGAATTAATGCTTTTGAACTGTGGTATTGGAGAAGACTCTTGAGAGTTCCTTGGACTGCAAGGAGATCCAACCAGTCCATCCTAAAGGAGATCAGTCCTGGGTGTTCACTGGAGGGACTGATGTTGTAACTGAAACTCCAATACTTAGGCCACCTGATGAGAAGAGCTGACTCATTTGAAAAGATCTTGATGCTGGGAAAGATTGAGGGCAGGAGGAGAAGGGGATGACAGAGGATGAGATGTTTGGGTGGCATCACCAACTCAATGGACATGGGTTTGAGTGAACTCTGGAAGTTAGTGATGTACAGGGAGGCCTGGCGTGCTGCAGTTCATGGGGTCTGCAAAGAGTCGGGCATGACTGAGTGACTGAACTGAACTGAAAATAGCTTTCTATATACGTATAAGTATATTTTGTTAATTTTTGCTAATTTAATATGTTTTTTAAAATGTCATTTGTTGGACTTCCCTGGTAGTCCAGTGGTTAAGAATCTGCCTTGCAGTTCAGGGGATGCAGGTTCTGTCCTTGGTTGGAGAACTAAGATTCTACATGCCCAGAGCAACTAAGACCAGATGGAGCCAAATTTTAAAAAAAAGTATTTGATTTTATATATTAAAAAATATAATTGGCTTATTTCAATTTGTCTTCCTTTGATTATTGGTGAGGTTGAATATTTTATCATGTACATATGTGTATTTTTTCTGTGAATGGCACCAATGTTTTTATCTGTTTCTTATTAATGTCTTTAATTGGGATACTAATATTTTAGCTATTGATTTATAAGGTATGTATTTACCTTTCTCATATTAAAATTTTTTTTTCTAATTGAACTTTGCTTTAAATTTTGTCCAAAATGTTCTTGATACAAAGTATTTTAAGGTATTTATAATTAAACTTATTTGCCTTTTTCTCTATAATTTTATTCCATATTTGTGTGTTTAGGAGACTTTAAGGTGTGAACAGTGTTATTTGTCTTCTATACCTTTATTTACAATTTTAATCCATTTAGAATATATTTGACATAATTTGGAGATTCTTGAATAGGATTTTATTTTTTAATTAGCAAACATTTCCAGTGACATTTGTTGAATAACAAACCCCTTTGTGAAATTTCCTTTGTGAAATTGTTGTTTTTATTATTACTGTCATTATTATTGTTATTATTACACTCCACCATTTTATATACCCCCAGGAAGTATCAGAGAATCTCATCAGTTATTCTGCTGTTGTTTTAATTCTTATGTATGATCATATTGTTTTAATTGTCAGTGTATATATCTACACTCTCTAGTTGGCTTTCTGACATGTTTAGCTATCTTTTGTGAATTTAGTATACCAGATAAATATTGCTAAGATCACTAATTATTTTCCTCATTGAAATTTCATTAAATTCTGCTGGAAATTATTCCTATACTCCCAGAAGGCTGCTGGCTCACACATGTTTTCCATCCCAAGATATGGGATAATTCTCCATTCTTGCAAAATTATTTTTAGATTCCTCTATAAAATCATATTTTATCTATCTATATATTATTTTTTTGCTATAAAATTTTAGGTCATTTATGATTTATAGCTATTTGTATTAATATTAGGCTTTGATTTCTCCTTTACTTGATTTTTTGCATATTTATAGAACAAATTAATTTTTGTAATTACTGATTCAAGAGAAAGCTAAGAGCCTTTATGAAGACTTGAAAAAGAAACACAACGAAGAATCAGAGGATGCATCTTTTAATGCCACCCCACTCCAGTACTCTTGCCTGGAAAATCCCATGGACGGAGGAGCCTGGTGGGCTGCAGTCCATGGGGTCGCTAAGAGTCAAAACTGACTGAGCGACTTCACTTTCCCTTTTCACTTTCATGCATTGGAGAAGGAAATGGCAACCCACTCCAGTGTTCTTGCCTGGAGAATCCCAGGGACAGAGGAGCCTGGTAGGAGGCCGTCTCTGGGGTTGCACAGAGTCGGACATGACTGAAGTGACTTAGCAGCATGACTGGTTTCATTGGTTCAAAGGAAGAGCCAACCTTCGCAACTTAAAAGTAATGAGGCAGCAAGTACAGATAGGGTAGCTGCCCAGGAGTTTCCAGAAATGCTTTGAGAAATTGTTGAGGAAGACACATATTTACCCGAGCAGTTCTTAATGGGGATAAGACAAGAGCATACTAGAAGAGGATGCCAAGCTGAAGTTACATCAGCCGGAGGAAAGCTTGATTCTAGGCTATAAAGCAACAAAGAATAGGCCAAGTCTGTTGTTTGGTGTCAATGCTTCCAATGACATGAAGCTGAAGCGTCTCTTAGTTTATCATTCAGAGAACCCAAGAGCCCGTAAACACATAGCCAAGGGCTCTCTTCCTATTGTTTGTAAGAGTAACGTCAAAGCCTGGGTTACACAGGCCATTTTCTGGAACTGGTTTTTCCATCAACTTCTCTTGAAGGTAAAGACATATTGCTTGGAAAAGGCTGTCCCATTCAATATCCTTTTGCTTCTTGATGGTGCTCTTGTCCCACCCTTACTCATGGATGACTTTTATCACAGTGTCAGGGAAGTACATCTGTGACTGATGTACTTCCCTGACACTGTGATAAAAGTCATCCATGAGTAAGGGTGGGACATCCAACCTATGGAGCAGGGAGTTATAGCAACTTTCAAGAAATATTTATGTACTTTCAAAAAATATTACCTATGCCTCACTGAGTGAAGAATCAGGAACAACCTGGTGACAATTTTGGAAGGGCTATAACATCTACGAGGCCATAAAAAACATTGAGTTTGCTTGGTGTGAGGTTACAGCCATCACTGTGAATAGGATTTGGAAGAACAGTTTGTTCATGATTTTCATGGATTTGAGATGGTGGATGAGGAGTCCAAAGAGGTCTTCAGCAACTTGGTGACCTCAGCAAGAAGCTGGAACTAGATTCTGCAAGAGGATGACTTCACTGAACTCCTTGCTGTGCAATACATGGAGCTTATTAATGAAGACCTGATGGAATTGGAGGCTCAGAGAAAGGAAGAGAAGCAAGAGGAAGAAGTAACTGAAGAATCAAAGAGATTCACAGTGCAGGAAATGGCAAGAAGATTTTCTTTATTTAAGGAGGCACTGATAGTTTTTGAGGTGTGGGACCTGAACTCAACGGTATATGAAGGTTGTGGCAGCCATTCAGAATCCAGCCCAGTGCTACTGTGTCATCTGTGACAAAAAAGAAAGAGCTACTACCCAGACATCACTGGATGATTTTTTCAAGAGGATGGACAGATTTGAATCCAGCAAGGAGCCAAGAACATGCGCCATCAGTGTCAGGCATGAGTGAGATTGTAGCTTGTCCTCCGTCCCCTATTGCTGACGATCCTTCAGCTCTACCATCTCCCACCTCCTCTCCTTCCTCCAGTCAGTAACTCTTCATTCCTGTTCACTCGATGCCAGCCCCTGTGTGCCAGCTATTGTACGGTACTCCTGTACTTTTCAAGGTACTGGACTATAAGATTAAAAATGTTTTCTTGGGGACTTCCTTGGAAGTCCCATGTTTAAAATTTCACCTTCTTGTACAGAGGGTGCCAGTTCAATCCCCTTTGGGGGCACTAAAATTCTAGATGCCCCGTGGCTGAAAAACAAAAACATAAGTGATATTGCTAGAAATTCATTAAAGGACAATTTAAAAATTGTCCACATCAAAAAAGTCCTTAAAAACATTTTCTTTATTTTTTGTATTTTTTAATGTATTATTTACGTGAAAAGTATTATAAACCTGTTACAGTACAGCACTATATAGGTGATTGTGTTAGTTGCATACCGAGGCTAACTTCGTTGAACTTACAAACAAATTGGACTTAAGGAACACACTCTTGGAATGGATCTTGTTCTTATGTAGGGGACTAACTATAAAAAAGTTTTCTTGGACAGAATGTTTTTTCCCTAAAAGCATATAATTTGAAGTGCTTTTGTTAGTCAACTTTAGTGTGAATGAAAAGAATTACCAGGTATGATTTTGCCGATTTCCATCAAAGTCACATTAAGGGATAACAGGACTGTGAGCAAGAAAAGGGCGCAGTAGGGACCTCTAATAGTGTGCTGAGAGGGCTGGGGCTAGGGATTTCATTCTGAAGAATGAATCAGAAAAATAGAAACAAGTTTGTGTGTATGAAGAACGGTTTCGTCTCTTCTGACCACTGAATGGGAAACCAAGGAGGGCAGAGGAGACGCAATATAGTGTGTGAAATGAAATGAGGCCATTTACAGTGAAACCCCATGTAGCGTAACTCGTGTCATAATTTGGATTCCTCAGTATGGAACTAGCTTGGCTTTAACTCTATAAAGAGATATTAGGAAACCGATTGCACAGAAAATACATTATCTTTCTTTCTTAGGGAACTGTTTCTGGAGTCTGTTTTGTGTTTTTTATGCCCATTTAAAAATGTTTCCTATTTGTACATTTCATATATAATGCTTCTCTGTGGTAATAAAAAAGTATTGCAGTTCAAAACATGAAACACTATTAGGATAGTTCTCTAGTGACTAATATGACAGAAATATGACATTGATGTTTTATTCTATAAACCACTATCATGATATACAAAAACATAGACATATGAGATTATGCATAGACTTTCTGTCACACACAAGGGAGCTGGAGTGACCAGGATACTTTTAGATATATTCATAGATTGTTAATAAGGCTTTGTGCTTAAATTCATTAATATTATGGCTATTATTATTCATAATATTTTTAAGATTTAATATTTGGTGGTGTTGTTTAGTCTCTAAGTAGTGTCAGACCCTTTGTGACCCCATGGACTGTAGCCTGCCATGCTTCTCGGTCCATGGGAATTTCCAGACATGGATATTGGAGTGGTTGCCATTTCTTTCTCCAAGGGATCTTCCTGATCCAGGGATCAGGATCCATGTCTCCTGCATTCAATTCAGTTCAGTTCAGTTCAGTCACTCAGTCGTGTCCGACTCTTTGCGACCTCATGAATTGGCCAGGGCTCCCTGTCCATCACCAACTCCCGGAGTTCACTCAGACTCACGTCCGTCGAGTCGGTGATGCCATCCAGCCATCTCATCCTCTGTTGTCCCCTTTTCCTCCTGCCCCCAATCCCTCCCAGCATTAGAGTCCTTTCCAATGAGTCAACTCTTCACATGAGGTGGCCAAAGTACTGGAGTTTCAGCTTTAGCATCATTCCTTCCAAGGAACACCCAGGACTGATCTCCTTTAGAATGGACTGGTTGGATGTCCTTGTAGCAGGAAGACTTTTTTTTTTTTTAACCACTGAACCCATATTACTAAAATAGAAGCTGCTGCTGCTGCTGCTGCTAAGTCGCTTCAGTCATGTCCGACTCTGTGAGACCCCATAGATGGCAGCCCATCAGGCTCCCCTGTTCCTGGGATTCTCCAGGCAAGAACACTGGAGTGGGTTGCCATTTCCTTCTCCAATGCATGAAAGTGAAAAGTGAAAGTGAAGTCTCTCAGTTGTGTCCGACTCTCAGTGACCCCATGGACTGCAGCCTACCAAGCTCCTCCGTCCATGGGATTTTCCAGGCAAAAGTACTCAGCTATTATTTCATGAATTATATTTGAATTCATGTACAGAATGTGTGTGCTCAGTTTCTCAGAATGTATGGACTAAATATCACTGCAATTTATTTTAGAACTTAAAGAGATTGTTAAAACTTTTCGTGTTGCTCACATACATAATTGGTAATTTTCACCATCTATAAAAACTAATCTCTTCATGTTATTTCATGTTAGCAATTGGTTTAAGTTTTTTCGTAGTAAAATATGTCAAGCATATATATTTTAAAAATGAGATCATATATATATATAATAATTTGGGTAAAGTATGGTACAGGCATTCTGGGACTTTGACCATTAATTACAGAAGAAATCACTGCTTTCCATACAGTGTTGAAATAGATGACACGTATGTCATTTTCCATCCTGAAGAAAGCGTTCTCTCACAGTAATTTAAAATAGGGGCAATAAATTTATTTTGGTTTTCAGGTACAATATGTGAGTCTTTATGAATAAATGTATGAATAAATGAATAAAGTAAGCTACAGATACTGTGAATGAATATGAATGCAAAATATTTTGTATAGTGTACAAAATGACTTTAGTAATAACATAGCACTGTGTTTTGTTTTGTGGCCGTGCTGGATCTTCGTTGCTGTGCGTGCTTTCTCTAGTTGTGGCAAGTGAGGACTACCCTCTAGCTGCAGTGCACGGGCTGCTCATTGCAGTGGCTTCTTTTGTTGCTAAGCACAGGTTCTAGGGCAATCAGGCTTCAGGAGTTGAGGTGCGAGGGCTCCGTACTTGCAGTTCCTGAGCTCTGGAGCACAGGCTCAATAGTTGTGGCACATGGGCTCAGTTGCTCCACAGTATGTGGAATCCTCCTGGACCACAGATCGAACCAGTGTCTCCTGCATTGGCACGTGGCTTCCTTACCACTGAGCCGCGAGGGAAGGCCCATAGTGCTTTATTTAAATGAAACTTATCTTTTAGTCAGTATTCAGACCAGGTTTGTATATGTGTATATGTTTGGGGAACATTTTTATTTTCATTGAAATATAGTTAATTTGCAATGTTGTGTTAATTTCTGCTGTACAGCAAACTGATTCAGTTGTGTGTGTGTGTGTGTGTTTTATGCTTACATGCTTTTATATATAGTGTTTTCCAGTATGGTTTTTTTTTTAATTTAATTTTATTTTTAAACTTTACAATATTGTATTAGTTTTCCCAAATATCGAAATGAATCCGCCACAGGTATACCTGTGTTCCCCATCCTGAACCCTCCTCCCTCCTCCCTCCCCATACCCTCCCTCTGGGTCATCCCAGTGCACCAGCCCCAAGCATCCAGTATCGTGCATCGAGCCTGGACTGGCGACTCGTTTCATACATGATATTATACATGTTTCAATGCCATTCTCCCAAATCTCCCCACCCTCTCCCTCTCCCACAGAGTCCATAAGACTGATCTATACATCAGTTTCTCTTTTGCTGTCTCGTACACAGGGTTATTGTTACCATCTTTCTAAATTCCATATATATGCGTTAGTATACTGTATTGGTGTTTTTCTTTCTGGCTTACTTCACTCTGTATAATAGGTTCCAGTTTCATCCATCTCATTAGAACTGATTCAAATGTATTCTTTTTAATGGCTGAGTAATACTCCATTGTGTATATGTACCACAGCTTTCTTATCCATTCATCTGCTGATGGACATCTAGGTTGCTTCCAGGTCCTGACTATTATAAACAGTGCTGCGATGAACATTGGGGTACACGTGTCTCTTTCCCTTCTGGTTTCCTCAGTGTGTATGCCCAGCAGTGGGAGTGCTGGATCATAAGGCAGTTCTAGTTCCAGTTTTTTAAGGAATCTCCACACTGTTCTCCATAGTGGCTGTACTAGTTTGCATTCCCACCAACAGTGTAAGAGGGTTCCCTTTTCTCCACACCCTCTCCAGCATTTATTGCTTGTAGACTTTTGGATCGCAGCCATTCTGACTGGCGTGAAATGGTACCTCATATGGTTTTTTTTAATCATAGGATACTGAATATATTCTCTGTGCTATAGAGTAGGACCTTATTGTTTATCCATTCCATATATACTAGGTTACATCTACTGCAACCCCGACTTCCCACTCCGTCCTCCGCCCAATCCCCCTCTCCCTTGGCAATCACAAGTCTGTCCTCCCTGTCCAGGAGTATGTTTCTATTTTGTAAATAGGTTCATTTGTGTCATATTTTAGCTTCCACATGTAAGTTATTCATATACTAGTTGTCTTTCTCTTTCTAACTTACTTCACTCAGTGTGATAATCTCCAGTTGCATCCATGTTGCTGAAGATGGTATTATTTCATTTGTTTTTATGGCCAAGGAGTGTTCTCGTGTGTGTGTGTATACCTCATCTTCTTTATCCATCGTCTGTCATTGGATATTTTGGTTGTTTCTATATCTTGGCTATTGTGAATAGTGCTGCTATGAGTATAGGAGTGCATATATCTTCTTGGATTAGAGTTTTGTCTGGATATATGGGGGGATAGCTTCAAGAAGCTTACTTTTATATTAACAAAAATGCAAAGCACTTTCCCCAAATATAAGTTTACTTTCATATTATTAGAGTAGTTGTGTAATTAAAGGTTTGATAGCTAAAACCTTATAGCACAAATTTGTTGTTTTAATCATGGTGATTTGTTTAATGATTTTATTTTTAATTTTTAATTAATATATTTATTTAATTAAGATTCCCTGAAGAGACTCTGCATGCTAGCTTCAATTCTTTCAGTTCAGGAAGCGGGGGAGGGTCAAGGGGAGGCTTTAGCCCTCTTCTCAAAATTTTTATCCATTTTCCAGTTGTACCCAAAAAAGATAAATATTTTTTAATATGAGCAATATGTTTTCTCAGTCCTAAGGAAAATGTAAATAAACCATCCTTTCAACTTTTAGATGCTATGCTAGAGGTTAATAAAAATAATAAAAAATGTTTAATGATTTTAAAAAGCACACCACAAAGCCTTGTTAAAGGTAAAATGAAAAGAGTAATTGTTTAAGGAAGAAGAAAGTCAAAACAAACAAACAGAAATATATGTAGATGCAGTCACACTAAGCATGTTCAGTAAATTTAGAACACACCAAAATCAGTCAGAAACTAAACTGGTGACACTTTGAGGCTTTTTGTTTTGTTTGGATTGTGTGTGTGTGTGTGTGTGTGTGTGTGTGCAGGTATGTGCTTATAAACACATGTATCTGTTTCATCCTTTTAAGGAAATAAGCATGAGAATTAAGAAGTAATTGGAAAAGACTGAATGTGATAGTGAAAAGATTTTCAAGCCAGTTTGTGTGAGTATGTGTTTGTGTTTCTATGTTATGGGCTACCAACTTTTCTGGAGGAATTCCTTACTCTTTTTAGTCCAGTTAATACCCTGGTGCTTTGGCTTACCTAAGAGAAATTTAGAAATGGAAAGGTAATGGCAGATTTGGTTACTGTTTCTGCATTGTAATTCTGATAATCTGACCAGATACTTTCTAGAGAAACAATTAACAGACAGTAGAAGTGATTCATTACAGAATTTCATACCCATTGATCATAATATTAGAAAAGCATTCATTTAGCTCAGGGTAGAGACTACAGACTAATCCTGTGATATAATTAACATGGTACCCTGTTCTTCCTTAGAGTACTACTACAACTGAACAACTGGCAGTGTTTCAGTTATACCCTGATCATTTCAGTTATTTTAACAGTATCAGTATTTCTGTATAATTGATTGTATTGAAAATGCAGCTTGTTTTGTTGATTATCTATCCCTTTTCTGTATGCCTATTAGATTTCTCGTTATCTCAGATAGTAGGAAGCAGTTTTAACCTACCGTATTCAGTGTTTGTTCTGGTTTTAAGTGTCAGAAAGACATGATGATGTACTCACAAATCATATTTTTAAATACCTTATTTGATGTTGTGCCTTTTTAATGGATTTATGCACACAACAATGTGTTAAAAAGTATGCATTTCTTAATGCATATTTATCCCCAGGCCCCGTATTCTCAATGTTTTTCTTTCTGAATGATGTCAAAAGGTTCTGGTTTGATTTTACTTTTTAGCCAGGCTACAAGGTCAGTTGGCCTTTGATAGGATTACAGGGTAGCTTTGTATCAGATATGCTTCTGATTAGTAGCTTCACAACTTGTCATCCTAGAGTTTTGATGTTTATCTTTTATTTTGTTCAGTCGCCTAGTCATGTCCGACTCTTTGTGACCCTATGGACTGTAGCACAGCAGGCCTCCTGTCCCTCACCATCTCCCTTAGTTTGCCTAAGTTCATGTTCATTGCATCAGTGATGCCATCCAGCCATCTCATCCTCTGATGCCTTCTCCTTCCTCAGTCTTTCCCAGCGTCAGGGACTTTTCCAATGAGTCTTATTAGTTACTCTAATAGTCCCTCTATAACTATATTTTAATCATTTCTGACATTTGGTGTTGAAAAGGGAAAAAAGATGTTAAATGGAAACCTGTTGATCAGATTTTGTATGTTTTATTTTCTCAGAAAGTTTTGGTTTGGAAATAGTTAATATTTTAGCTTGAAAAAATTCAAGTGTATGTAATTCATGTGATAGAAAAATGACCATGGCTATTGAGCTTTAAGAGCAGTTAGCAATGAATCTCTAAATCCTGCATATGAGGCAAATAGGTTTTCTGTTAATTCGAGAACAACCACTGTTCTAAAGAAGTGCAGAAAAGAGTCTCTTGGATTGCAGAGCTATGGAATATTGTCTTTGTATTAGTTTAGTAGACGAAGTTGGCCTGCAGTCAGAGGCCCTGTTAGTTCGTCATTGCCTTGCCTGTTTAATAAATCTTGCATTTTGCATGCAAAGATAAGAAAAGGAACCAAATATATGGTACTTTCTTTTAGTTTGTCTATAGTGGAGTACTTTTCTAAACTTGTACTTTATGGTGCTGGAGCCACATCAGTCGTTGAAGAGTGAAAAATTCAGCTGAGGTAGAAAGAAACTGAAAGTGTTAGTCACTCAGTTGTGTCTGACTCTTTGAGACCCCATGGACTGTAGCCCACCATGTTCCTGTGCCCATGGAGTTCTCCAGGCAAGAATACTGGAGTGGGTAATCATTTCCTTCTCCAGGGGATCTTCCCAACCCATGGATCGAACCTTGGTCTCCTGCATTACAGGCAGATTCTTTACTGTCTCAGCCAGAGTAAAGATCAAAAGAAAGAAGTAATATCCTTATATCCTTGCCAGGAAAAAGAAAATGGCAACAGATATAGACAGTTCAAAGAAGAGACAGTACAAATGGTTAATAAACAGATGAATTCACTCATAATAAGGCAGGTAGATTAAGTCATTGGCAGAAATTAATGTAATTTTTTAAATGTTGATACTTTTTGATAAAAGTATATTATTTTTAGAGACCTTCTCTAAAGGAAAGAAATATAGTAAATGATTTCTTTATAAACCTGTATTAATAGACTACTGTGTTACCCCTACATGATAGCATATTTTTCAATCATTAAAATATTTTTGAATAATATTAAAGAATTGGAGTATGCTCAGTATATCTTTACCACCTGAGTCACCAGGGAAGCCCCAGTATATAATGGTAAATAAGAAACAAAGGTATCACATATATATACATATACATACCTTACTATCTAAACCCTGTAAAAATATATATACTTAGGAAAAAGTTTGGAAAATAATAGAGAATGCTGTTAGGCTGTTTTATGTTGGATTATGAATTTCCCACTGCAACTGTGTGTTAATTTTGGTATAATAATGAAAATTGCATATAAAAAGAAAAGTGAAAATTAAACTGAAGCAAATAAATAGCTGTTTTTCCACCAAGAACATATTGAATGGAAAAAAAGGAGGAAGTAGATAAAGTTAATTTTTGATGGAATTGTCCATAAAGATAGCCCATCAGTTTAGTAAAAAGGAAAATCAATCAGTTGATCAGTTCTTTCAGAACAGTAAAACATTTTGTCAGTTGCCTGAGTGAAAGTATTCCTGAATTGACTGTATTGACTAGCAGTTGTATAGTTGTGTAGACATGTTTTTGGAGGATAAAAAAAATACTGCTGAAAAATTCTTAGTGTAACTTAATAACAGGGCACAGTAGGAGATCATTAAAATGAATCCTCTTTTCTCATCAAGATTGTATACTGTGATGCAGATTGTATTGATTTACTACAAATATCTGTGTGAAATTGTTGTTCTCTTCAAGTGAGCGTATGTATTAAAATCTGTAAATTATAAAAGTCAGGGTGCAAGTTTTCATGATAGTGTTTTAATGAACAACCAAGCTAGTTAGACAATCATGCAGTTATTGGATTATTTTTAGATTTCTTTCTAGCATTACATGGGAATTCATTAACTAATTACCTTGTGTTTTCTGTCCCTGTGTGTGTACACGCTCAATCTGAGTCACGTTATAGACTCTCTGCGACCCTATATACTATAGTCAGCCAGATTCTCTAGCAGGCATTTAAAAGAAGTCTGGGCAGTTCTAGACTTCTCCCCTAAGCTTCTTGTAAAGATGGTTCCATGTTTGTGACATTTAGTGGAAAGATATATTATCCAAGTCTACACACGGATATGACTTATGTAAATCCCCATGGTTAAGAAGAATTTTACTCTTGTCTGCTCTAGCTTAAAGTTTTTGGCTCATTCATATAGTTTTCTTACAGGAACATTGACACCTTTATGTGGAACAACCATTTTCAACATTAAAACAAGATGGAAAAATCAAGAAGAATTAGTGGAAAGCTCTAACAAAGGGCATTAATTCTAAAGCAGGCTATGCTATATCCTTGTCTATGTATCTAGCTCTTTGTGTCTTCAGTCTTTACATGCCCTGGTTGTTGGCACTGTGTTGCTCGTGCTCTTATCCACTGTAAATATATTGAAGTTCAAGACCTCTGAATTACAGAATTTTAGAGGAAGAAGAGATCTTCATAAAGATATTCCATTTCCTTAATGAAGAATGAGAGGAACAGAGAATTTATAGAAATTGCCTAAGGTCAGATCTACTTAGTGACAAAAGCAGAATTAGACCTTTGTTCTGTTGCTCTCTTATCCATCATTTTCTTCTTTAAGAAGCTGAAAATGAAGCCTCTCAATAGCATGGTGAATCAGACCGTGGAATCTGGAGCCATGCTTTCTTAATTTAAACTCTGGCCCTATTCCTTACTAGCTTTGTCACTTTGGGAAAATTACTTAACCTTGCTCAGTCCATTAGTTTCCTTATTTGTACAAGAGGGTGATTGTGAAGATTAAATGAGCAAATATATTTAAAGTATATAAAATAGTACTTGGGGTATATTGAGTGCTCTGTAAATGTTTCTTAATGTAAGAGGAAAAGCAGCCTAGACAAACAGGACACATTATATGTCATTTTAAATAATATTATATAGAGTGTTCGTTTTACTAGTGCAAATTAAATGGAAATATAGGCAGTTTTCACATGAGTTGTGAAGATTAATAAGGATCATGTATTGATGACTTAATATCTTCAGCCCATATATTTTTTCACATACCCCTATTTTTTATTGCTTAGAAATATTTTTCAGTTGGAACTTTTCTGAATTGATACTTTTTAATATACAGTTTTTAGTAATAGAAATTGTTAAGTCTTATCAGAAAATGTACAGAGAGACCATAAGGAAAAAATTGAGCTGTGTATAAAACTTGATAGTGCTTTTTTTTTCTTTATAAATAAACATTTGATGATATTGTATTTTTAGTCTTCTGTCTTTCCATTCAATATCCCTGAAAGATATCATTGACATAGTCTATTAACAATATGCAATCAATATTAAGGACTTCCCAGATGGCGCTAGTGGTAAACAACCCACCTGCCAATGCAGGAGACTTAAGAGACACAGGTTGGATCTCTGGGTCAGGAAGATCTCCTGGAGAAGGTTACGGCAACCATGGACAGAGGAGCTTGATGGGCTACAGTCTGCTGCTGCTGCTGCTCCTAAGTCGCTTCAGTCATGTCCGATTCTGTGTAACCCCATAGACAGCAGCCCTCCAGGCTCCCCATCCCTGGGATTCTCCAGGCAAGAACACTGGAGTGGGTTGCCATTTCCTTCTCCAATGCATGAAGGTGAAAAGTGAAAGTGAAGTCGCTCAGTCATATCCAACTCTTCATGATGCCATGGACTGCAGCCTACCAGGCTCCATCATCCATGGGATTTTCTAGGCAAGAGTACTGGAGTGGGGTGCCATTTCCTTCTTCGGGGCTACAGGCTAGAAGGTCACAAAGAGTTGAACATGACTTAAGCAACTTAGCATGTTAGCAATCAATATTAAAGTTCTTATATAATTAATTTATCTAAGGATATTTTTCTTTGCTCAAATTAATAGAAAAAACAACTTGGCTTTGTTTCCTTTGGTTTGAAGACTATCTTTCTTTCTAATTAGAGGCCAAACAATCCTTCTATACTGACTGCTTTTTTAATTACCTCTATTTGCAGAGACTATTTTAGGGGGAAGTTTTAACTGTTTCTCTTAGAGACTGTCTGCACTTGAAAGAAAGATAGCCTCCGGCTTAACATTTTCTGTGCACGTTTGAAACGGTAACTGCACCATCATGCAGGCTTCACATTCTAGAGCTTTTTTCAGCTCTGGCTGCTTTTAGAACAGAACGGAGAACGAAACAGCAGCTACAGAAGGGTGAGCCGGATCTCGCACTTTCAAGCATAGACTTGGCCTTAGAGAACAATCTACTGAATGGCATTGAAAAGAGAAGACCCAGGAGAGATATTATTTTCTCTATTTTAATGCTTTCTGAGTGCCTTGAAAGTGATACTTGACCTGTATATAATAAATCCAAACCAGAACATTTTAGAAGAGTCATTTATATCTCAGCTTTTCATGCTTCCATCTCATCCGTCAGCAGTGCATATCATCGTATTATTAGCTGGACTAAGTGCTTCCTAGGGGGCATTGTGAGTTGACATATGCAGAACTAGTTGATCCGAATGGCATATTCTAAATGAGGTGTCCTACTTAAGTGACTAAGAGTGGTTTCAGGGTGACCATTATATTTTGCCCTTTTCTACCCTGAATGACCTGAAATGGAAGACAACTGGGTTCATTCTGTTGAGAGTGAATTTCTTGCACTGCCCAAAATTAGGTTTCTTGGCATTTTTCCCCAAGAACCAGCGACAGGAAAGAAGAATCAACAATACAACTCATTTGCTAATGGTGATGTGAACAGGCTGTTGCCTTGTGAGTGCAAATGAAAGAAGAAAGGGAGAAAAGAATTTTGGTATAGTGGAGAAATTATCCTACGTCTTAAATGAATGTCCAATATGTATGTCTTATCTAAGGAATCAAAAGAAAGAGTTATTTCAGTCTTCTTTTTGAAATAATAGTGTGCACAAAAGAGAACATGGTTTTTAAAAAAGAAGCATTGAATCGTTAGGTTGAAAATAATATTAAATCAGTGCATGAAAGTTGGAAATACAGTCAGAAGGTAGGAGGCATATTATTTATGCTTTCTCACCTCCATGTTATTCCTATTTTTCAAACAAATTCTGTTTTACTCTTGAATTGAAAAAAAAAAAAACAAAACTCAAGATATATCAATGCAAAGAAATAGAGGAAAACAATAGAATGGGAAAGACTAGAGATCTCTTCAAGAGAATTAGAGATACCAAGGGAACATTTCATTCAAAGATGAGTTCAATAAAGGACAGAAATGGTATGAACCTAACAGAAGCAGAAGATATTAAGAAGAGGTGGCAAGAATACACAGAAGAACTGTACAAAAAAAAGATATTCACGACCCAGATAATCACAATGGTGTGATCACTCACCTAGAGCCAGACATCCTGGAATGTGAAGTCAAGTGGGCCTTAGGAAGCATCACTATGAACAAAGCTAGTGGAGGTGATACAATGCCAGTTGAGCTATTTCAAATCCTAAAAGATGATGCTGTGAAAGTGCTGCACTCAATATGTCAGCAAATTTGGAAAACTCAGCAGTGGCCACAGGACTGGAAAAGGTCAGTTTTCATTCCAGTCCAAAAGAAAGGCAATGCCAAAGAATGCTCAAACTACCAGACAATTGCACTCATCTCACACACTAGTAAAGTAATGCTCAAAATTCTCCAAGCCAGGCTTCAGCAATATGTGAACCGTGAACTTCCACATGTTCAAGTTGGATTTAGAAAAGGCATAGGAACCAGAGATCAAATTGCCAACACTGCTGCATCATGGAAAAAGCAAGAGAGTTCCAGAAAAACATCTATTTCTGCTTTATTGACTATGCCAAAGCCTTTGACTGTGTGGATCACAATAAACTGTGGAAAATTCTGAAGGAGATGGGAATACCAGACCACCTGACCTGCCTCTTGAGAAACCTGTATACAAGTCAGGAAGCAACAGTTAGAACTGGACATGGAAAAACAGACTGGTTCCAAATAGGAAAAGGAGTATGTCAAGGCTGTATATTGTTACCCTGCTTATATAACTTATATGCAGAGTACATCATGAGAAATGCTGGGCTGGAGGAAGCACAAGCTGGAATCAAGATTGCCGGGAGAAATATCAATAACCTCAGATATGGAGATGACACCACCCTTTTGGCAGAAAGTGAAGAACTAAAGAGCCTGTTGATGAAATTGAAAGAGAAGAGTGAAAAAGTTGGCTTAAAGCTCAATATTCAGAGAATGAAGATCATGGCATCCCGTCCCGTCACTTCATGGCAAATAGATGGGGAAACAGTGGCAACAGTGGCTGACTTCTTTTTCTGGGCTCCAAAATCACTGCAGATGGTGACTGCAGCCATGAAATTAAAAGACGCTTACTCCTTGGAAGGAAAGTTATGACCAACCTAGACAGCATATTGAAAAGCAGAGACATTACTTTGCCAACAAAGGTCCATCTAGTCAAGGCTATGGTTTTCCCAGTGGTCATGTATAGATGTGAGAGTTGGACTACAAAAGAAAGCTGAGCACCAAAGAATTAATGCTTTTGAACTGTGGTGTTGGACAAGACTCTTGAGAGTCCCTTGGACTCCAAGGAGATCCAACCAGTCCATCCTAAAGGAGATCAGTCCTGGGTGTTCATTGGAAGGACTGATGTTGAAGCTGAACCTCCAATACTTTGGCCACCTGATGTGAAGAGCTGACTCCTTGGAAAAGACCCTGATGTTGGGAGGGATTGGGAGCAGGAGAAGAAGGGGACGACAGAGGATGAGATGGTTGGATGGCATCACCGACTCAATGTACATGGGTTTTGGTTGATTCTGGCAGTTAGTGATTGACAGGGAGGCCTGGTGTGCTGTGGTCATGGGGTCACAAAGAGTCAGACACGACTGTGCGACTGAACTGAACTGAGCAAGACATAAAGTTACCATTATAAGTATTTCCATTTCCTCTTAATTTGGGAGTTGGTACCTGATAGTTTTTTTTTTTAACTTGTAAACTAGAAAGATAACGTGAATGTTATGTTATATATGTGTGGCTGCTAGTCCTCTGTATTTGTTCATTGATCACAAATCTACCATCTTCTATGGTTCAACCCATTTTCTGGTCCATATTAAAGCATATCACTTTGGATGATTTTGAGCTCAGATATCAAAAACGCCATCTCATACTTGGTTTAAAAAATAGAACAGTTATTACCTCACATAAAAAGACATCTACATGTAGATTGTATTCTCTGGTTGAGTGATTTTGGCTTGAATATATCATCAGAAATTCAGATTTTTCCCTGTCTGTTTTTCTCTGTCATCTTTGGAGTTTTGGTCTTGTCCTCAGGACAATTACTCTAAGATAACTCCAGTGAAAACTAAGATAATATGTTTTCTATTTATAGTGTGTTTGAGGTGGGTGGGTAGGGTAGTGAATTAGAAAGAGAGATAGATAATGGAGCATCTTTCAAGCCCTTGAAAACCTTTCATTTTTTTCTGATTGAATCCATCCTGGACCAAAATCAGTAATGAAGAAAACCATGACCTAAGTGGCTGGTGAATCAGCATCAGCATCTAGAGCTGAGAATGCAGTTTGATACCTGAGTAAATGGAATTCTTCAGGAAAGAAGAAAGAAAAATGAATGGATACTGGATAAGCAATAATCAGGGTGCATCTTAGAAATCTTATGTGTAAAATAGTATATACCACTTCATAGCCATTAGGATGACTGTTATCAAAAAGTGGACTATAACAAATATTGGCAAAGCTTTAGAGAAGTTGGAACTTTCATACATTACTGATGGGAATATAAAATGGGGCAGCCACTGTGGAGAAGTTTGGCAGTTTCTCAGAAATTTAAACAGAATTACCATGTGATCCAGGAATTCCACTCCTAGGTATATACGTAAAAGAATTCAAAGCAAGGATTTAAAATGATACTTGCACACTCACAGGAATAGTAGTATAACTCACAGTAGCTAAAACCTGGAAATAACCTAAGTGTCCCTCAACAGATGAATGGATAGAATGCGGTAAATAATGCAATGGGATATTATTCATCTGTAAAAGGATTAAAGTTCTGATACATGCTGTAATAACGTGGGTGAATCTTGAAAACATTAGCTAAGCGAACTACACTTGACACAAAGGACAAATGTATGGTTTGTTGTATAAAATATCTAGAATGGACAAATTCATGGGACAGAAAGTAGAGTTGAGGTTACCAGGATCTGGGGAAAAGGGCAAATGGAGAACTGTTTAATAGGTATAGAGTCTGTTTGGGATGATGAAAAAATTCTGAAAGAAGTGGTGAGAGTCACACAACAATGTGAAGGTGCTTAATGCCACCAAATTGTACATGTATAAATGGTTAAAACCGTACATTTTATGTTATGCATATTTGACCATATAATAGAGCTATGCGGAATGAACTTGAGATCATGTATTGGTCACTTGAAGAGCTTAAGAGCTTGTGAATAAGCTTCAAGTATCAGCAAACTAATTTATTCACTGTTCTCCTTATCCCTGTACCCCAAGAGAAAGGGGAACCAAATTTGGAGTATTCATCTAATGTCAGCCACCAATGTGTGTGTGTGTGTGTGTGTGTGTGTGTGTGTGTATTGCTAGTGGAGGTGATGGAATTTCAGCTGAGCTATTTCAAATCCTAAAATATAATGCTGTTGAAGTGCTTCACTCAATATGCCAGCACATTTGGACAACTCAGCAGTGGCCACAGGACTGGAAAAGGTCAGTTTCGTTTCAATCCCAAAGAAAGGGAATACCAAACAATGTTCAAAGTACTGCACAACTGTACTCATCTCACATGCTAGCAAAGTAATGTTAAAAATTCTCCAAGATAGACTTCAATAGTATGTGAACCAAAAACTTCCGGATGTTCAAACTGGATTTATAAAACTCAGAGGAATCAGAGATCAAATTGCCAGCATCCATTGGATCATAGGAAAAGCAAGAGAATTCCAGAAAAACATCTATTTCTGCTTCATTGACTACACTAAAGTCTTTAACTCTGTGGATCACAACAAACTGTGGAAAATTCTTAAAGAGATGGGAATTTCAAACCACCTTACCTACCTCCTGAGAAATCTGTATGCAGATTAAGAAGGAACAATTACAACCGGACATGGAACAGACTGATTCCAAATTGGGAAAGGAAGGCTGTATATTGTCTATCAAGGCTGTATACTGTCACCCTGCTTATTTAGCTTATATTCAGAGTATATCATATGAAATGCCAGGCTGAATGAAGCACAAGCTGGAATAAAGTTTGCTGGGAGGAATATCAATAACCTCAGATATGCAGATGACACCACCCTTTTGGCAGAAAGCAAAGAAAAACTGAAGAGCCTCTTGATGAAAGTGAAAGAGGAGAGTGAAAAAGCTGTCTTAAAACTAACACAATATTGTAAAGTTTAAAAATAAAATTAAAAAAATGAAAAAAAAATTGGATCAAGAAATATAGAAAAAAAAAAACACAACATTTTAAAAAAACGAAGATCCTGGTATCCAGTCCCATCACTTCATGGGAAATAGATGGGGAAACAATGGAAACAGTGAGAGACTTCACTTTTTTGGGGCTCCAAAATCATTGCAGATGGTGACTGCAGCCATGACATTAAAAGATGCTTGCTCCTTGGAAGAAAAGGTATGACCAACATAGACAGCATATTAAAAAGCAGAGACATTACTTTGTCAACAAGGGTCCGTCTAGTTAAAACTATGGTTTTTCCAGTAATCATGTATGGATGTAAGAGTTGGACTATAAAGAAGACTGAGCCCTGAAGAATTGATGCTTTTGAACTGTGGTGTTGGAGAGGACTCTTGAGAGTTCCTTGGATTACAAGGAGATCCAACCAGTCCATCCTAAAGGAAATCAGTCCTGAATATTCATTGGAAGGACTGATGCTGAAGCTGAAACTCCAACACTTTGGCCACCTGATGCAAAGAACTGACTCATTTGAAAAGACCCTGATGCTGGCAAAGATTGAAGGAAGGAGGAGAAGGGGATGACAGATGTGGTTGGAGGTCATCACCGACTCAATGGACATGAATTTGAGTAAACCCTGGGAGCTGGTGATGGACAGGGAAGCCTGGCATGCTGTAGCCCATGGCGTCTCAAAGAGTTGGACATGAACATGACTGAGCTACTGAACTGAACTGAACTGTGTTAGTTGCTCAGTCATATCTATTTTTGACTCCATGGACTGTAGCCCACTAGGCTTCTCTGTCTAAGGAGTTCTCCAGGCAAGAATGCTAAAGTGGGTTGCTGTTCCCTTCTCCAGGGGATCTTTCTGATCCAGGGATCGAGCCTAGGTCTCCTGAATTGAAGGCAGATTCTTTACCATCTGAGACACCAGGGAAGCTGGTCAACCACAAATACTTGGTACTAATGTTCAAAGGCCAACTCTCAAACCTTGGTTGTTTATTTCCCATAAAAAGCTTGGTTTCTTTAGCCATATACATTTCTCCTAAGCTGACTAATTTCAGCCATTCCTATAAAGCAAACATAACCATGATAATAAGCTTCAGCAACAAACACAGGGCAAAAGTAAGCTACATTTATGTGAGTTTCTACTCTTAGTATTTATTCTCAAATTCCTTTGCCAACATACTGGTAAGTTAGAAGTCCAGATAGTGAGGGCAATGCTAGATCTCTCTTGCTTTATTTTCTGAATGAAAATACAGATACAGATAATATGGAGATGGAATTCACAACCTTATTGTTTTCTCTTGTAAATAGTTGGTTCCCTCATCAAGTGGTACCCTGGTAAACTATATGATATAGTGAGGCTTCTACCTAAAACCCAGGTGGCCCTTTAATGATTGTGGAACAGATCTGTTGGGCAAGGCCAGCTTTTCGGAGCTGAACCAATCTCAGAAAACCTGGAAGAGAAGGAGAATTGTATTCTTTTCGTTTCAGGAGGGGGAATCTTTCCCAGGTGTGGCTAAAAAGTGAAGAAAAATAGTGAACCACCTGTTACATTTGAACACAGGCAGGCCAACTGCATTATGTCCTGGACCTTAGCAACATATGAGCAATGATCTTTAATTTTAATCCTGTCTACTAACAAGAGTATGGTTCAATGACTGCCAGGCTGCCCCCGCCAGATTGGCTGCTACTCCTTCCTTGAGGAGGAACATGCACCTTTTTACACTCTTGGAACAGGCATGGAAAAAGTCTAGATTGTCACCTAACAAATATGACTTGCAGGTTCATAAGGTCCTACAGACCAGAATGTAGATCTTCCAAGTATGTCTCACTAGCAGGGCTCTCCACCCCAATCTTAATTCTCATACAGTGCTGTTCTGAGGGTGAGGGCTCTAGATATCATTGACTTCAATTTTATCTCCTCGACATTGATTGAGCTCACTCTCCTAGTTTAGTTTCTGAAATCAAGTTGGGGAACAAGCAGAAGGTAAAACAAATTGACATTCTGTGGTGCTAAATAGGAAATAATGAATTTAGTTATTCTTTTAGCTATTCTGTGATTCTTTCTGTTGGATATAGGACAGCTTTACCTGCCTTTGTTTTCAATTTGTGTGCAAAAATTTTTAGCTCTGATAGCTGTTTCACTGAAGCTAATTCATATAGGACAATAACTTCTTCTGAAAGGTTCTCTCAGCTCAAACTTCTTTTTTATTTTATTGAAAACAAAATCAATGTATCTTATAGGCTCTTAAAACATCAAGGGAGGACACATTTCTGCCTGATCCACTTATTTGAAAGGATTAGGCAGTAGCTTGAAAGTGACTTGTAAGCCCAGTGCCTGGTGGCTAGTTAGTGCTAGAACAAAGCCAGGGATGTGGGTTGTCTGTCCCTTTTAGTTAGCTTTAGTCAAATTTTCAAATAAAAGGTTGTGATGAAACCATTAAAAATGCAGAGCGATAGTATAATAAAATCATACCCAGCCCTTGGCTTTCATGCCAGTGTTATTCTATACGATTTCTGGTAGGAAATCCCCCACAGAGGGAGGAGGCCCATTTAGCCAAGGTCTCAATTCACAGAAGGCCTGGAATCTTAAGTTTAGATAATTCACCTTTATGTCCCCTGAGTAACACAAGGGTATTGCCTAATGTTTTTAGGTTAAACATATTAATATGTTAATATATAAATATATTTTATTTTTCTGTTTTGATATATGTTTTTTTGTTTTTGATATATCAGGTATCTCAAATATGGGCATTGCTGGAGTCTTTCTGGAGCCCTGAGGGGTCTTGTCCCTGGTCTCTGGTCACATGGGCCAGCACGTGCTGCTCCCTCTCTTGTCCTTTGATAACTCTCACTGTCAGAAATTCCAGTTGTCTAGCCCCCCCGCCTTCTGATTATAACAGGTTTACAGAATTGCTCAGGACTCCAGAATAACTGAACACCATCTCGAAACGAATATCCTGGTGGAACAGAAGAAAGAGAAACGACAGAGAAGAGCCCAGGTTGTGAGGAGTAGAGAAGGTTTGCTGGAGGGTGCACAGATTGGCTGTCGGTATTTTTAAAGGACCTGTGAAACCCGAGACGCATTCAAGGATGGGGATGAGGCAGAACTACCAAGAAAAGAAAAGGAGAGGAACAAAAGGAAGAGAGTGGGCAAGGAGGAGGAGCAGCCGGGGAGAAAGAGAGCCAGTGAGACGGATAGCTAGTGGGCTTCTGAAGAGAGAAAACCCACAACCCCAGAAATCTGTCATTTATATGCCATGGTTCTGGGAAGGAATAACAGGACAGGACAGCGGGATGTGGATGGGGGAGGGAGCAGGTCCTGGAAGAGGGGGTCCCTGCGTGCTCAGTCACTTCAGTCGTGTTCGACTCTTTCCCACGCTATAGGCTATATAGCCCGTCAGGCTCCTCTGTCCATGGAGTTTCTCCAGGCAAGAATACTGAAGCGGGTTGCCCTCCTCTCCTCTATGGAATCTTCCTGACATGGGATCGAACCCATGTCTTCTACACTGCAGACAGAATGTTTACCCACTGAGCTACTTGGGAAGCCCCAGGAGGAGGAGGTTCACCTGAACTTAAATCTCCAAGGTCCATCAAAAGCCATGGCAGCCATCACAGTTCAGCACTTTATACAAGATGAACTTGACTGAAGCATTACAAGCTGGGTTTAATATCATTGTGATGTATCAATCAGGCTACATTGATTGAAAAACCAAAAAAAGATCCTATTAAGTAACCTCAAGAGGAAAAAAAAAAGCCATGCATTTTAAAGAAAAACACACAGTGAAAAAGGATATTTAAAGTACACAGGACTCAAGGCATCTCTAAAGATGAGTTTCTCCTCCTCTGGTCCCCTCATCTCCTTCCCTCCTCACCTCTCTCACTCACAGGCTCTTCCCATCTCCACACATCTAATTCACCCTCTGTTCATCACCAGCTGCCTTCTCCTTCTCCTTGTTTTATCCTTTCTGGACCCTCCAAACTTTGGATTACATATAACCTTATGTCACCATTAACTTGTTACTGATTGGCATTATTTCTTGGTGTTTCCCTTTATTTGTTTTTTATTTTTATTTTTTAACTTTATAATATTGTATTGGTTTTGCCATATATCAACATGAATCTGCCACAGGTATACACGTGTTCCCCATCCTGAACCTTCCTCCCTCCTCCCTCCCCATACCATCCCTCTGGGTCGTCCCAGTGCAGCAGCCCCAAGCATCCCTTTATTTGTTTTGAAAGCAAAGAATTCAAATAGCTCACCCTTTGAGAGCTGTATAGATGTGTCATTTGCTAGACCAGGAGTCAGCTGGCCATTCATTTTGGTCGTGATATTTTGGGCTGCTGAACTGGGGGCAGGGCCAGAGTAGGGTCACAGTGGAATGAAATGTAGATTCATAGGCAATGGAGACTGTGACTGGGATGAGGAATTATCCAGGAGAGATCCTTTGCCATCTCTAGTGCAGGCTTAAGCTCCAAAGCATTGTAAGATAATGGGTCACAAATGGAGGAGAACAGAGCGGAGTTGTAGTGCTGTGGAATACAGCGGGTACAGCAGATTCCAAACGTCATCTATAAAAGACAAGGCCAGACGCATAAACGAGTTGTGTTAGCTGTAAAAGAACACACACATGTTTGAAAGGTTGATGAATCACTTTACCATCCGTTCATCTCCCTTATATGATATCAAATCTTAGAAAGGCAGCTGTTCACGTTTTTGGGTGCCTGGTAAATCATCTCAAGATGCTGCCGATTCAATATCATGCCTATGACAAAATTAGGCAAGTCAACTGTGTGTTACAGGAGTGGCTCATTTCACCTGATGTTCTGTTACATTTGCAGCTGCAGCTGCATCTCAGACACGTAACATTAACTGATGTTCATAATGATAACACTGAGTCATTAAGGACATCTTGTATTACATCTGTACAGTAGACTCGAGAAGAGGTGCAATGGAGAAAGAACTAAGACTTAGGAGTACCTGCTGAATTGCAGATGCAGAGTGAAGTGAACTTCTTATGCTTCTGTCCTTAAGCAACAGAATGCCTGTGAGGGAGGCACAGCTGTACCCATTCTACAACTGAGGAAGCACATTTAGACAGGTGAAGTGAGTTGTCCAGAGTCAGGTCAGAAATCCAGATGTATCTTACTTCAGAACCTGTGCTCCCCGCTTACACCACAAGTTTGTTTCAAAAAAAAATTTTTAATATGAAATTTTCAAGTTGATTTGTAAATGAGTTACTCTGAGCTGGTCAACATTAGCTCAGACTCCAAATATGCCCCAAAGAAAGAAGAGATCTAATGTTTGGGAAGGTGACTATACATGCTGGCTATTACCCTGCATGTGATGTATTATTATCTCCAAGTTGTAATTTGAGGAAATTGAAGTTGTCTGAGGCAGAGTCACTTACTTAGAAAGCTGTGGCCATAGTATCCTTTGCAGGTTTCTCTTCTTCAACACATGCATGTTGCTTCAGTCATGTCTGACTCTTAGAGGTCCTATGAACCCGTTGCCTGCTAAGCTCCTCTGTCCGTGGGGTTCTCCAGGCAAGAATACTGGAGTGGGTTGTCATGCCCTCCTCCAGGGGACCTCCCCAACCCAGGGGCTGAACCTGCATCTCTTATGTTTCCTGCATTGGCAGATGAGTTCTTTCTTTACCACCAGTGCCACCACTTGCTCAATGCAGTATTCAAATATTAGTTTTCTTAAGTTTCATTCTAACCTCAGCTTTTTTCTTCTTCTCCTGTATACTTTTTTTTCAGGGTAGTTTCAGATGTAGTCATTCTGAAATTTATAACTGTAGACACTCTCTCAAATTCCCTACCTAACTATATATTTCCTCTTTAATATTCTATGGGGTGTTCAGACTGAAAACGTGTAATTTGTTATTTTCTATAGTCCCTCATAGGTGCCTCCCACCCTATGTTCTTGTCTCAGTGAGTGCTCCAAGGAATCTTTGTGTCATCCTGCTTGAGTCAGTGACCTCCTTCATCCTTTTCTATTTGAAATATAGTTGACTTACAATATTATTATCAGTTTCAGGTATACAACACAGTGATTCAGTGTTTCCTCCTTGCCCTTCTTATACTGTTTCCTTAGTCTATGCCAGTTCCAAATGGGCGCAGTAGCTTTATTGTTACTGCTAAACCATGTCCAATTCTTTGCAACCACGTGGGCTGTAGCACCCCAGGCTCCCCGTCCTTCACTGTATCCCGGACTTCGCTCAGATTCGTGTCCATTGAGTCGGTGATGCTCTCTCACCATCTTATCCTCTGCTGCCCCTTTCTCCTCCTGTCTTCAGTCTTTCCTAGCATCAGAGTCTTTGCCAATGAGTCGGCTCATCATACCAGGTGGTCAAAGTATTGGAGCTCCAGCTTCAGTTCTTCCAATGAACATTCAGGTAGCCTTATTAGTCAGTCTTTTTCAATGCCATTAGAAAGGTATGGTCTTTAAATGATTTTGATCATATTGCTTGCCCAAAGGGTAGCCCATGTGCTGTATGTATAGTACACATAACCCTTCATGACCTGGCCTCTGTTTGCCTTTATAATCTTACCACCTGCCACTCACTCCCACCTTCATGATGATATAGTAATTTTGACATTGTTCCTTATACATACCAGATATTGTTGAAATTTCTATGTTTCCTTCACCTGCTGGTTCACCTAGATCTTCATCAAGCTTGCTCTCAAATTCTGTTTGATTTTTAAGCCTTTTCATTTTTTCAGTGCTGCTGCATTCCAATACATTCGTTTACACTTCCAATACAGCAGGTGTGTTAGTGTGGACCTTTGCTCCTTCCATTGTTAATCTTGAGCTGAGATGTGGTATGTACCAGAATGGTCATACTGCTGTTTCTCATTGCATCCTTTCTGATGGATCAGGTTTCCCTTCTGACTGGTCAGTGCTCATGCCGTGCAATTGTTAATTGTTTTTAATATCAACTCCAACTTATTACTAAGCAGTGCCGGGCAGAAAGAAGGTGCTAAAAAATTCCTGTTGATTCTCGAATTGTGAAAGACTGAGTTATAGCTGGCTCTACAGCTGCATCTCACCCTCTTATTCTCACGGTCTGATCTTCCTGCACTGAGCCAGATGGGTCTGTCTAACATTTCCAGTCTGGGCTGGTTCTGTTCTTTAGCAAAGCAGAGAACAAATGTACCTCGCAACAAACTTGCCCTTATTTGAAGAAAGTTGGCAGGTCTCATTGAGGCTTCATTCTTAATGAAGCAGTTTCCACACTTGCCTCAATTATGTCTCAAATAGCTTTAAGACCTCATACTGCCCAGATATTTCCCTCTAATCATCTAAATTTTCACTGACAGCACAGAAATAAGAACTAGGAATAATAAGTGATTACAGGATTGAATACAGTGATCGGCTCCCATAAATTGAAAGGGCCTTTGTTGGCTGATATTGATGCAGCCTCAATGACACTGGCTCCCTCCACAACCATATCACATTGAACTTGTGACCATATATAGCCCAGAGTTTATTTTATATTTTTACATGAAGTGCTATCAAGTAAGATGATTCTCCTTCTATACTTATATCATTGATTTTTTAAATGTAAGTACAAGGCTTTAATTCTGTCCACAGCATAGAAAAATAAATTAATTTTTCTGATGATCTCATCCTACACACACGTTTGTTCTCCTTCCTGGTTTGGGATTGTTTGCAGGTTGATTAAGTCATAGAACTTGATGTTACAGCACTTTCCCTCCAACTTCAGATTGATTCATTAATCATTATTTGGGTGCAAAATGTTTGGGTATAGATTCATGACTCTTAGGGTGTTTCTTACTTCCCCCATCTCATTCCTCTGCCTTGTCCATAAGATATAATTAGGGACTTAATTAAATGCCTTGCTTAAATTAACGAGTACCATGTCTGCAAGTTTACTTAATGTATAATTACTGGGTCTTATTAGAAATTCATCATCATTGTCCTCATCTGTCTTTTGGAATCAATTTACATATGTAAACCTCAGTCTTAGTTGTTAGCTGGGCCACAGTCCTCCATCTCAGAGTTATTTTTAACTTTGATTAACCTCTAATTCTGTGGCTTAGCATGTCCACTTTCTCTCCGGGCTTTCCTCTGAGGCCCCAAAGTGCTTACTCCTATGAGGTTTGCTTCTGTCTCTTTCAGCTATTTTCATACACACAGATGAATGTTGAAGACCTGATTTCATAGGAAGTTTACTGAGACTGAACCTTCTGAAAGTTTTCAGGTCCTCTAAAGATACTTATGCACAGAAGTGGGGCACATGATTACTGTGTTGCTTTCTGGCACTGTGTTGCTGTTGGCACTTGTTCCTCACCCTCTTTTTCATAATTGCCAAGGGTTTCCATTTGTTCTGCTTCCACTCTGCCTACGATTCATCTCTCCCTAGTTACCACTCATAATTTCTATTGCCAAATTCTCTGGAGTCTTTATTGAGCAAAGCTTTGCTATTTACACTCTATGAAGAACTGGTGCTTTATATGTGTGTGGTGGTGGTGTTCAGTTGCTAAGTCATGTCCAGTGCTTTGCAGCCCCATGGACTGCAGCACACAAAGCTTCCCTGTCCTTCACTGTTTCCCAGAGTTTGCTCAAATTCATATCTGTTGAGTCGGTGATGCCATCCAACCATCTCATCCTCTGTCGTCCCCTTCTCCTCCTCCCCTCAGTCTTTCCCAGCATCAGGGGTCTTTTCCAATGAGTCGGCTGTTCTCACCAGGCAGCCAAAGTATTGCAGCTTCAGCTTCAGCATCAGTCCTTCCAATGAATATTAAGGGTTGATTTCCCTTAGTATTGACTGGTTGATCTTCTTGCAGTCCAAGGGACTCTCAAGAGTCTTCTTCAGCACTATAATTCAAATGCATTAATTCTTCAATGCTCAGCCTTTTTTTTTTTTTTTTTTTGGTTCAACCCTCACATCCATACATGACTACTGGAATAACCAAAGCTTTGACTATATGGATCTTTGTCGGCAAAGTGATGTCCCTCCTTTTTAATATGCTGTCTAGGTTTGTCATAGCTTTTTTTCCAAGTAGCAAGCATCTTTTAATTTCATGGCTGCAGTCACTGTCCACAATGATTTTGGGACCCAAGAAAATAAGGTCTCTCACTGTTTCTCTACAGTGATTTTGAAGCCCCCCAAAATAAAGTCTGTCACTGTTTCCATTTTTTCCCCATCTATTTGCCATGAAGTAATGGGACCAAATGCCATGATCTTCATCTTTTGAATGTTGAGTTTGAAGCCAACTTTTTCAGTCTCCTCTTTCTTCTTCATCAAGAAGCTCTTTAGTTCTTCTTCACTTTCTGCCATTAGGATGGTATCATCTGCATATCTGAGGTTGTTGATATTTCTCCCAGAAGTCTTAATTCCAGCTTGTAACACATTCAGCCTGGCATGTTGCATGATGTACTCTATATATAAGTTAAAAAAGCTAGGCGACAGTATACAGTCTTGACGTACTTCTTTCCCAATTTTGATCCAGGCTGTTGTTCCAAGCCCAGTTCTAACTGTTGCTTTTTGACCTGCATACAGGTTTCTCAGGAGGCAGGTATAATGGTCTGGTATTACGATTTCTTGAAAGATTTTCCACAGTTTGTTGTGATCCACACAGTCAAATGCTTTAGTGTAGTCAAGGAAGCAGAAGTAGATATTTTTCTGGGATTCTCTTGCTTTTTTTTCTGTGATCCAACAGATGTTGGTAATTTGATCTCTGGTTCCTCTGCCTTTTCTAAATTCAGCTGGTACATCTGGAAGTTCTTGGTTCACATACTGTTGTGTGTGTATATTTATAAATAAAATCTTTGTTGCATGTATATTAATTTATTTGATTTGTGAAGAAAGTCTGTGAGATAGGTATTGGTCATATTTTGCATATCGTTGAACTCAACCTTAGATAAGTTGACTTTTCTCAAGATCCATGACTAGTAAGTTGTGAAGCTGAAATTTTGAGTTCAGAATTATTCCTCAGAGGCACACTCATGAGCCATTGATTTAACCCATCTCATAAGAATGCAGACTTTATTTCTTCCTTTAGCCTTCTTTCCTTCCCTCTGTTCTTCATCTTTTACCCCTTTCCTTTTTGCTCTGGCTTTCACACACCTCCCTTTTCTCTTCTTCCTTCTCCTCAGTACCAGGTTGGAATGTTGCAGGTCAAATCCCCAAATTGGAAGTCAGAACATATATTCTCTCACCTTACTTCATGTACCTGCCAAGGAATTTTGCACAATGGGAAAGAATTGTTCTTACTTTCCCCAAATCAAATTTATCCCTATAAAAAAAGTCAGCCAAGTATTAGCGATGAGGAAAATAGTCTCCTCTATAGTTGGTTAATTCTCTAAACCTCTCACTTCTTCATGTTTAGTTTTTGACATGCACAAATGGAGTTTGTGGAAGAAGAGAGTTTTCTAGAGTTTTCTGGTTTTAAAGGCTTTAGCTTCTTGCATAAATAATATTTTCATGTCAGAAACTGACCATTCTTTAGTTTCTCTCTTTGCAGTACATCTAAGACAAATTTAGTCCCTAGGCCGATGGTTTACCTTAGGCTAGTAGGAAACATCCAAAGGAAAAATGTTAGCAATATTTAAAATGGCCCACTTAAGTAAAAGATGGAATATATTTATAATTTTAGTTCTATATGTGATTTGAGATTTTCTTTGAGAGGATTGAAAGAGCAGTTGAGAGGTTGAAGTTTGACCTAATATGTATTAATACTGTGTTGTCATCTGACCCATCGCCTCCTTGGCTGTTTTCTTTTTAAGATCACACCTTTTATGTTAATGTTATTGTCCATAGTAGTTTTCATAAGTCTCAGTTCACTTTGAGCTGTAACCTGGAACATTTGTAAGTTTCTGATTTTATTTATGTTCCTGTTGTGTTCCTACCCCTTTGTAGCCATATTTTCAGTGAGTTTATTAGAAAGCAGCCAGTGGAATAGTATTATTTTTTTAAATGATTTTACTTTTTTCCTTCTTCTTAGGATTATTTTATTTATTTTTATTTTTTTTTATTTATTTTTATTTATTTATTTTTTACTTAACAATATTGTATTGGTTTTGCCATATATCAACATGCATCTGCCATGGGTGTACACGTGTTATTTTAGTTAAATATCTGTATTTGCAGTTTTAGAAGCACTCTATTTATTTTAGAGCCTCATACAGTAGAATGCAATTTAATAATTCTTGATTTTTTAAAAAATGTTTCATAAATTCTAAAATAATTTGTAGTACCAGGCATTTCTTTTGTTTTAGTTTTGTTTTTCCCCTGATTTCAATAGGGAATATTCTTATTCTGAGGTTTCTTTCATTGCCACATGTAGTGTTTCCTTATGGATCAGAACTGAACTTAAAGTAGACATTTCACTTTCTGGTACGTGTACATAGCAGTCATTTTTATGCAAATAAAGTGAAAATTCACTGAGTGGGAACTTTGAAACATCACACAAATTCTCTTTGTGTGTTGTGGTCATATATCATGTCTTAGAATGAAAACTTTTGTTCATTCCCATATGTTAAACAATGAAGTGTTATTATTACTGGTTTAAATCAAGAGTTTCCAAGAGACAATTAATGATTTTAGAGAATTGAGAAAAAGAGGTTAAATTGATCTTTACTGAAACACAATCCTTTCCTTGCCCTGAGAAATGAAAACTTCAGACAAGGAGGGTGATACATACTAGTTTTCTTGATACAGTTTTAGTTATATTAAATGGGCTTCCTTGGTGGCTCAGATGGTAAAGGATCTGCCTACAATGTGGGAGACCCAGGTTCAATCCCTGGATCGGAAAGATCCCCTGGAGAAAGGAATGGCTATCCACTCCAGTGTTCTTGCCTGGAGAGTTCCATGGACTGAGGAGTCTGGCAGGCTACAGTACATAGGGTCATAATACATAAGGTCGCAAAGAGTCGGGCATGACTGAGCGACTAACACTTTCACTTTCACATTAAATGAAGTTTGTTTTTAGTTGGCTGATAGACAACTTTTAGGATGATAAAAAACTGTATACAATTATTTGTGCCTGTGCTGAAGCAGGGCCTCACATTTATGGTCTGGAAATGTAAAAGGGTGGTGAGTAATTTAAATACTGAAGGACACTATTTATCAAACAGCAAGTCAGGTGCAAAAATGGCCTTGTGAAAAGATGATTCTATTAAAGGAGAAAGTAAGCCATTTAGTGGAGCTACTACAGGTGCATATCTGTAGAAATAGACAATACTATACCAATCAACCTTACCTGAATTTACATGGATTTGTTAGTAGACATGAGTGGCCCTTAGAAATAGAAGTTTTTGTGTTTATACTGCCTCCATACATGAGAAATTGGTACTACCCAACATAACCAAAGTAAAACAGACTGCACCAAAAAAAAAAAATCCTTTCATTTTATTTTGTTTTAAAAAAGGAATTCCTACATCTAGAATGAGATAAGTGGTCCAACTACTTCAATATATATAGTGTAGATATTAATATGTTGCATTACTATTTTCATATTAAATATCATTCTAAAAAGTTTGGCCTTGCTAAAACAGATATTGAAATAGCACTGTTTCCAGTCATGTGGTTAATCCTAACTACTAGTATAGAATCTGGAAGATCAGGAAGTTTTTAGTGTCATTTTGAATCTTATGATTGAAGATTAATTTAACAACCCTGTTTGGGGATAATACATTCCGAAACGAGATTTAAAGAAGCATCACTTTATTCAGAGGGGTTATATCTGCTTTATATGCATTCTTCAGTGGTATTCAGGAAACAGCTGTCAGATAAATTATAAAAATACATGATAAACAAAACTGTCTCATCTTTTTAATTGGTTTAATCTAGCTTCATCTAGGCAGCATAATGCTCTTCACTGATAGTAAGGTGAATGAAATGTGTGCAATTACTTAGCAGTTCACCACAACTTAAAAATATACAGAGCCTTCATCTATTACTAATAAAATCTAAATGTCCAAAGTGGCAAATTATTGCTGGGATCTTTTGAAGATGAACTGATAATTAGTCATACTGTTTTGTTCAAGTTTAATTTCAAGAAACAAAGGAGACTTGATGACTGCTAGTAATAGCAATGACTTATGGGAAATTGCAACTGAATAATTTATGGATTGATAGTGACTGAAAGTCATTATCCTCTGATGGCTGTTCGAGCAGCTAATGTGAAACAATGCTACTGACGTCTTTCACGAAACCCCTGCCATATTAGATCTTTATTAATTATTGGCTTTTGTTCCTTGAAGCTGAAATTGGAACATAGATGGAAAAGTCATGACTCCGAACTTAATTTTTTTACAAATGAGACAAGTGCTTTTCATTTTTAAATGCCTTCAAAAATAAGAGGGAACATATTTTATTTAGTTACCTGAAGAAATATTAAATATTAAATGATGAAAAATATCAAGGTTCCGCAGTCTGATGATATGCTTTTGTAATATTCAGTGTCAAAGTTTAGCAGAGCCTCTTCTCTGTGGAATTAGTTAAGAGTGGCCCATGGTGTTTCTGTCTACCAGGGAAAAAGAAAGTTGACTCTGGCAGCTATCATATCATTTATTTATCACTTTCAAACTTAGCCGCAATCACTTCATGGTAATTGGCTAGGATTCTGTTGAATTTTGTTCTGCTTACCATGAACTGTCAAGAATACAGTCAGATTTCAGGATAGGATTCCGAAGTTAGACCTATATATTTTCTTGATATATCAGATACTGGGAACATGCAGAAGATATAATCAAAGTATAGTGATGTCATTTACCTATATACACATGGTTAGTTGCATACTTTCAGTGTGATACAAACGTATGCATTGAAAGTTGGTCAGCTGATGACTTTCACACATTACACTGTACAAAGCTCTTGCAATCCATTATGTGGAATTTGCTATCATGACAAAAGGAAACAATCTATTAAATGTGTCTGATTTAGGAACTGAACATGGACAGTTTTCGTTTCCTTACAGATTTGGTTTCTCATGGCGGTTTGTCCTAATGTTAGCAGGTTCTCAGGATTCAATGGCAGGTTATCTTTGCATTCCTGTCATCTTCAGGTGGATCAAGTGTTGTATTATCTGACTGTTTTGTATAGAGAACTTGACCATTACCATAAGCATAATGGAATAGACTTACTTAATAGGTCCAGTTTGTTGTTTCTAAGGTTACCGTCCTCATACTCTTGCAGTGTTCAGCCCTGCTTTAATGATTTCTCACCATGCACTGCACTGTGCTTAGTTGCTCAGTTGTGCCCGACTCTTTGCGACCCCACAGACTACAGCCCGCCAGGCTCCTCGTCCATGGGGTTCTCCAGGCAGGAATACTGGAATGGGTTGCCATGTTCTCCAGCACCATGCACTAGTACATCTTAAATGAGACTCTTTACTTTTCTCCAAAAGAGTTATATATGGGAATGTATGAGGAAGAGTTTATAATTAAGTAGTTAATAGGTTTTTCACTCAGCTTGTTCATAGAACTGATATGCATTTGTTTTGACATCTTAGAAATGACATGCTAAATGACTTCTCTTGGTTGTTAATTAGCAAGACTCCATCTGAAATTTTCACACAAATTTTTCTCCCCCTCACTTGGATGTAAGCCTTAGTAACTGAACTGGTGATGAGAAGGAGCCAGCAATTTGGTGGGGGCAACCTGGTTTGACCTGTTTTTGATGTGTGTCCTCTAAATCTTAATCTATCTGGGCTTAAATAACCAATAATTATATTTTTTTAAGAAATCAATTAATCATGAAATTAATCATATTATTTATATACTTATGAATAATTATATAAGGGGTTCCCTGGTGGCTCAGATGGTAAAGCATGATGGTAAACGCAGAAGACCTGGGTTCAATCCCTAGGTTGGGAAGATCCCCTGGAGAAGGAAATGGCAATCCACTCCAGTATGCTTGCCTAGAAAATCCCATGGATGGAGGAGCCTGGTGGGCTACAGTCCATGGGGTCACAAAGAGTCAGACACCACTGAGCGACTTCACTTTCACTTTCACTTATATAAGGGACTAATTACTGTTTAATAACTTTAAAAACCTAGAAGTTGGACAAATTGCCAGGAAAATGCATCCATACTTTTTCTGAGAAATGTCTAGGTTTCTATCAATAATGGGGAGAGTGTGAGATTTTATACTAACTTCAGACCAACAAACTAGCCTGCAGCAGTTTCATGGCAGATACTGGCAGGAGACACAGTATTCCTGGATCAGAGATAGAGACTTTATTACTCACAGCACAGCAAGCAACATGAACTTCATCCCCAGGTACTTTGGGAATAGCATGGATGGGCCCACTCACAACACATGGTTGGTTTGTGTCACAGCTAAGGAATCTTGAGTTTAGGAAATCTGGAACTTTCATAATGAATATTAAGCAAATCCACCTGAACTTTATTAGGGAGAGTGCTATCATATTGATTGTACTGGATGATAGACAGATTTGCCCTCTCTTCTAGTGGGAAACACTATCTCTGCAAGCTGTTTACTATGGGGCAGTTAGTATCTTTGCTGTCAATATTTACAGAAATGAGACAGACCCATAGAGATCTAGCAGCTAATGTACCTCCTGTGCTCTAGTTACCTCCTATGCAAGCTTATAGTAAGAGGATGATCAGGACAGACAAGGCTCTTGATGCACTTGCATATCTGACTCAGATGAAATAAAGAGAGTATCTAAAAAATAGCACCAGTGGAGATGAATGTGAGCCATTTTTATCAATAAAATTTTCCAAATAGTTAAATCAAGACAAAAACATCTTTAACTTCAGGTTGAATTAATAGGTACTGTTATCCTGTCAGTTGAGTGCTATTATTCTTTGACTCTGTTTGAATGTTTATTTAAATCTCATATTATTAGTTTATTTTAACATATATATCATATATATGCCAAATTAAGATTGATTTTTTGAATTGTTTTCTGCCTTTTCAAACAATATAATTTTTTTCTTGGCAAATTCCTGTCATTCCTCGTTATGATTTTCCTTTAACAATTTTAAAATTAAAACTACTGAAATTCACAGCCTTTTATGAGAAAGAATCAGTCTAAACTGTTTCTTGAATTATATAGTAATAAATTCACCTGTGTAAAATTTCCATTCCTCTCATTTTCTTCCAAATTACTTAAAACAGTTGTTGGGACTTCCATACTTTCTAATAAAATCTTTCAATGACTTTGGTAAGTTATATTCTAGTGAAATTATCTACCTTAATTATTAGTACTTTCTAAGCACAGTTCGGAGAAGGCAATGGCACCCCACTGCAGTACTCTTGCCTTGGAGAATCCCATGGACAGAGGAGCCTGGTAGGCTGCAGTCCATGGGGTCGCTGAGGGTCGGACACGACTGAGCGACTTCACTTTCACTTTTGACTTTCATGCATTGGAGAAGGAAATGGCAACCCACTCCAGTGTTCTTGCCTGGAGAATCCCAGGGACAGGGGAGCCTGGTGGGCTTCTGTCTATGGGGTCGCACAGAGTCGGACACGACTGAAGCAACTTAGCAGCAGCAGCAAGCACAGTTAGCATCACTCATTATTCAGTTCAGTTCAGTTTAGTTCAGTTGCTCAGTTGAGTCTGACTCTTTGTGACCCCATGAATCGCAGCATGCCAGGCCTCCCTGTCTATCACCAACAGCCAGAGTTCACTCAGACTCACGTCCATCGAGTCAGTGATGCCATCCAGCCATCTCATCTTCTGTTGTCCCCTTCTCCTCCCGCCCCCAATCCCTCCCAGCCTCAGAGTCTTTTCCAACAAGTCAACTCTTCGCATGAGGTGGCCAAAGTACTGGAGTTTCAGCTTTAGCATCATTCCTTCCAAAGAAATCCCAGGGCTGATCTCCTTCAGAATGGACTGGTTGGATCTCCTTGCAGTCCAAGGGACTCTCAAGAGTCTTCTCCAACACCACAGTTCAAAAGCATCAATTCTTTGGCACTCAGCCTTCTTCACAGTCCGACTCTCACTTCCATACATGACCACAGGAAAAACCATAGCCTTGACTAGACGGACCTTTGTTGGGAAAGTAATGTCTCTGCTTTTGAATATGCTGTCTAGATTGGTCATAACTTTCCGTCCAAGGAGTAAGCGTCTTTTAATTTCATGGCTGCAGTCACCATCTGCAGTGATTTTGGACCCCCAAAAAATAAAGTCTGACACTGTTTCCACTGTTTTCCCATCTATTTCCCATGAAGTAATGGGACTAGATGCCATGATCTTGGTTTTCTGAATGTTGAGCTTTAAGCCAACTTTTTCACTCTCCACTTTCACTTTCATCAAGAGGCTTTTGAGTTCCTCTTCACTTTCTGCCATAAGGGTGGTGTCATCTGCATATCTGAGGTTATTAATATTTCTCCCGGCAATCTTGATTCCAGCTTGTGCTTCCTCCAGCCCAGCATTTCTCATGATGTACTCTGCATATAAGTTAAATAAGCAGGGTGACAATATACAGCCTTGATGCACTCCTTTTCCTATTTGGAACCAGTCTGTTGTTCCATGTTCAGTTTTAACTGTTGCCTCCTGACCTGCATACAGGTTTCTCAAGAGGCAAGTCAGGTGGTCTTGTATTCCCATCTCTTTCAGAATTTTCCACAGTTTATTGTGATCCACACAGTCAAAGGCTTTGGCATAGTCAATAAAGCAGAAATAGATGCTTTTCTGGAACTCTCTTGCTTTTTCCATGATCCAGCGGTGTTGGCAATTTGATCTCTGGTTCCTCTGCCTTTTCTAAAACCAGTTTGAACATCTGGAAGTTCACAGTTCACGTGTTGCTGAAGCCTGGCTTAGAGGATTTTGAGCATTACTTTACTAGCGTGTGAGATGAGTGCAATTGTGTGGTAGTTTGAGCATTCTTTGGCATTGCCTTTCTTTGGGATTGGAATGAAAACTGACCTTTTCCAGTCCTGTGGCCACTGCTGAGTTTTCCAAATTTGCTGGCATATTGAGTGCAGCACTTTCACAGCATCATCTTTTAGGATTTGAAATAGCTCAACTGGAATTCCATCACCTCCGCTAGCTTTGTCCGTAGTGATACTTTCTAACGTTCTCTTCACGTCACATTCCAGGATGTCTGGCTCTAGATGAGTGATCATGCCATCGTGATTATCTTGAAACATGTATATTGTCATATGTAAAATAGATGACCAGTGCAAGTTCAATTCATGAAACAGGGCACTCAAAGCTAGTGCTCAGGGACAACGCAGAGGGATGCGGTGGGGAGGGAGATGGGAGGGAGGCTCAGGATGGGGGACACGTGTGCACCCATGGCTGTTTCATTTCAATGTATGGCAAAAGCCAGCACAATATTGTAAAGTAATTAGCCTCCAATTAAAACAAATAAATTAAAAATAAAGCTTGCTGCTGCTGCTGCTGCTAAGTCGCTTCAGTCGTGTCCGACTCTGTGTGACCCCATAGACGGAAGCCCACCAGGCTCCCCGTCCCTGGGATTCTCCAGGCAAGAATGCTGGAGTGGGTTGCCATTTCTTTCTCCAATGCATGAAAGTGAAAAGTGAAAGTGAAGTCGCTCAGTCGTGTCGGACTCTTCAGGACCCCATGGATTGCAGCCTACCAGGCTCCTCCGTCCATGGGATTTTCCAGGTAAGGGTACTGGAGCTTACCTTTACCTAAAATACATACATTACAACATTCTTTTAACCTCCTAGACTTTTGTCACTTCACATAGTATCTGTCTGTGTTAAATGAGATTTTATAGTCAAATTTGATATATTCCCTTTGGTAGATTATTATGGAAATTTTTATCTGATGGTAAGATTTTGTATCAAACTACTTTATAATAATTTTTCATCTACTCAAAATTAGTAGATAGTAACGTATTCAGGTTTAATAAATATTCTGGTGAAATGAAAATCATTGGCACATAGACAGCACAACTCGTTTACAATACATTCATAAATTTCCAAAGACTCAAAGATAGTATGTTTTAAACTAAAGTTATGACTTGATCTTTCTTTTCCATTGCATCTAGTCTTTTTACAAACAATTGTGATTTCTAAATAGTTGTGAAGATTTAAAATATTTGTACAAATCTTCACTTATCCAGTATTTCATTTACTATTTACTCTTTTGTACTGTTAATATGGATACCATCATAGTTTACTTTTAAAAGTCTAAATTCAAAATTCATAGGGAAAACTACTGGTTACTTCTATTTTATAGTCATTAGCAATGGCATCCCACTCAAGTACTCTTGCCTGGAAAATCCCATGGATGGAGGAGGAGCCTGGTAGGCTGCAGTCCATGGGGTGGCTAAGAGTTGGACATGACTGAGTGACCTCACTTTCACTTTTCACTTTCATGCATTGGAGAAGGAAATGGCAACCCACTCCAGTGTTCTTGCCTGGAGAATCCTAGGGATGGTGGAGCCTGGTGGGCTGCCGTCTATGGGGTCGCACAGAGTTGGACACGACTGAAGCGACTTAGCAGCAGCAGCATTTCAAATGAATAGACATTTTAGTGAACCTAGTTTTCCCATGTGTCTTTTAAAAAGATTGCAAGTATTTAATCAAAATGTGTAATGTCATAGAGATAGAAGGTCTTGGCAATGACCTATCCTGACAACTTAATTTTACAAGTGAAGAAGTGGGGGCCCAGAGAGGTTTTAAAAACTAAACAGGGTTTCCCAGATTTTCATTTAAAAAGCTGAAACTAGAACCTTTCCATCTGATAGTTCACTTCTTTCATAACTTTATTAGACTGATTCTAATGTGATGTTAATTTAAGATGTATCATTTCACATATCACTAAGAAAAAACCGAAAGCTTTCAACAGAATGATGACAGTTTTATTAATGATAGTTCCACTCAACCCATGACTCCATCACATCTGTCCCTCATTGCCTTGAAACATTTTTACCTCTATTCTGAAGGATTGAGCAAATTGGTCCTTCCTTCAGCTACATGGAATGGCTTGTGAGACACCTCTTTTGCACAGCTATCAATAACAACATATAACACAGCTTCATGTAACTCCGGATATCTTTCTTTCTTATGTTTCATAGAGCACGTTATTTGTTGCTTTGAAAGAAAATCAGTAATTGTGGTCATCCTACCAATGAAGAATATTTTATTGAAACAGAATTTATTTCCTGTCATTTGTTGAAATACATTTCAAAAAATAAATATGTTTTTGTTTCAGTGATGAATCATACTATAAACATTTTAAAGACAATTTATACAGCAGTAAAACTCAACCTTTATTTTATCAACAATGCACATGGCTTAAGGCAAGAAGATAGTTTGCTTAGCTATGACAAACAGCAGGTAATTGCAACTATGTGATGTCCCTTATTTGTCTTCCCAGCATTTAAAAGAATAGTATCAATTTTAAGAGGCATTTTAATTTCAAAGATTTTAAAATCTAAAAAAAAAAAAGAAATAAAAAATCTGAGTCTCAGAATTGGTAAAATATGATACCTCCTTAAGTTTTGCTAGAAGTATGTGCTAGAATATTTTGTTCTTGAATAATATTTTTACAGAATTCTGTGATTTTTCTACTTTGCTAAATCTAATAGGTTGCTTAGTAAATGCTCCTTAATACAAAAAGTTCTAACTTTGTCTTTGGTAAGGTGCTCTTATCTTAGAAAGTGTATTAGCATATAATGAATGTCATAAATGACTGTGAATTTTTAAAATTGAGAGTGGTTTATTCTTCATTATTTTTCAAAAATGAAATATATTTTAAAAGAACATGATTTCAGAATCATTAAACTACTCAAAGTGTTTCCCATTTATATACTGTTTATCTGAATCCTGTTATTGAATATTCAGTAATAAAGAGTTTGATTAGGTGCTTTTTTTTTGTTTTTTTTTTTTTAATTACCTTGGTTGGAATGTACTGAGTCTAAATAGAGGACAAGAATTTAATTTCAAATAAGTTTTCAGACTTGTTTCTAGCTCACCAAGTCATAATTACTATTTTGACAGTTATGTCTCGTAGACATTTATTTTAATTGCATATGTTGGCAATTCATTTTGGCATGACAGTCTCCGCCATTCTTGTGTTGCCGAATTATGCTTATAGAAACTATGTCAGAAATTCAACATGTGGAGAACAGTAATTAACCTGAAACATCAGTTAGCTTTTGTGAATACAGATGTCCTATGAATACACTCTAGTTTTTTTTTTAATTAAGTAAAATCTCTCTAATTCTTCTAATTCTGACTCTGTGTCATCACCTCTTAGTTCTAACCTATCATTCAGTTTTATTTCCTTCCTAAATATGTTTTGGATATATCCTCTTTAAATTTTCACCATCACTGCCCCTGTTTATCTTTCCAGCCTACCTAGCTGTTCCTGGCCAGCTCTCTCAGCTTGTACAAGTCCCTTCAAACAATACCTCAGTGACCACCCAGACCAGATTATGTCTTCTTTGTTTTTCAGTAGAAACTTGAACTTGTCATACATCATTCTACTTCACTCCATATGTTCTGAGTGCAAACACATTTATCTTTGTTTTAATAGGATATCTGTACTTCCAGTGAGCTTCACATGGGTAGGGATTCTATTTACCACATTATTCCCAGGCATTTGCACAGCAGTTGGCAGAGAGTAAGTGTGCAATAGTTACTTGTTTAAGAAAAATGAATAACTGCTACAATTGGATGGGTGATTATTTAATCTGGGCTAAAGTAAAGGTGACTGTTTAAAAGAAAATTTCACCATAAAAAATAACTTGACCAATGCAGTGGTTCTCTTAAATGATCTTTGAGGAGTTTAATGACACATAGTTTGGAAATGCTCTTAATTAAAAATGTATCTTATCATTTGTGAGTCAGAAAACTTATGTATTTGGTTGGGTTCTGCCACTTCCTGGCTGTGTGAAGTTGAGCAATTAATTAACTTTCTGAATCTGCTCCCTGCTCTCCCTGCTCTAAATATTTCTCTGACTTGTTGGAAAGAAGTGGGGTGGGGTGTGAACATTAAAGTGTTTTCACAGACTCACTGGCAGTCATTGATTTGATTTTTACAGTGTCCTTAAAAATAATTTGTAAAGTGCCTTTAAAATATTGTGCACTTAAGATTTTCCACTAATTAAAACTGACTTCCTTAGGATATCATATATATTTGTTTCATTAGCCATCATCTGTTTTGAGGATGACACATTCAGTGTATGCTCTTAAATTTAGAAGTTTTAGCTCACCTGAAGAAGAACTCGTAAAGAATATAAAATAACTTTAAATTGAGGCTATTTTCTGCTGTCATATTAAATCCTTATTAAATCTTTTAGCCCTTTCATGCAGCTAAAGGGTAGTCATGTAGATTACAGAGAGCATTATTACACTTCATACAGTGACTATTTTAATAATATGTAAATACATTCAGCCCAAATGTTGATTAGGCTTTTATCTACATTGCCATGTTTACATCATATATGCATATGTACCATGTCATATGCTTATTTTTATAAATATACATTAAGTACAAGAGATAAGTATATACGTTTCTTTTAAAACCTTAAACACTTTTGAAAACCTTTTGATTCTGCCCATGCCATGCTCTGCCTTTATCTCATATGCAAATTTGGAGAAGAAGCATTCAGAGTACAATGGTCAAACCCCTATTTGATTAACTAATCTTTAGCATTTTAAAATAATAGTTTACAGCAATAAGCACTGTCTTGAATTTGTATTGCACTGAAATAGTTATATATCCTCCTCCAAGAACATGTGTTCCCAACAGAGCATCAAACATTTGACAGACGTTTTTCACTTAATTCATTCTGTGTTTTGGATTAGTTTTATTGTTTAAATTGCGTGCATGCTTAAGTCACTTCAGTCATGTCTGACTCTTTGCGACTCTATGGACTGTAGCCCACCAGGCTCCTCTGTCTGTGGGATTCTCCAGGTAAGAATACTGGAGTGGGTTGCCAGCCCCTCCACCAGGGGAATCTTCCAGATTCAAGGATTGAACCCACGTCTCTTATATGTCCTGCGTTGGCAGGTGCCATTTACTGTTAGGATCACGAGGGAAACCCTAGTTTAAACTATGTAATAGTAAATTAGATACTAAGATTAACCATGCATTTTACCTCCTGGATGGCCTAGAATCGTTAGAGCTCAGTGACTCCCTTCCCCAGAATATAGGGATTTATATTTTCTTGCTTAGTAAACCAGTTCTCATATTTTATCTTTAATTATGATAACGAAATGCAATTGTGCCCTTCCTACCATCTTGTTGGGGCTTCTCTTTTGCCCTTGGATGTGGGGTAGCTTTTTTTTGTTAGGAACCAACATTCTCCTGTTGATCATTGTTCAGCAACTAGTTGCGGTTTTGATGTTCTCACAGGAAAAAATAAGAGCATGTCCTTCTATTCCACACTGTTGGCCCTGGGAAGAAAGTAGGAAAGTAGAGAAAACCACTAGGCCATCCAGATATGATGTATATAAAATTCCTGACGATTACACGGTGGAAGTGACAAACAGATTCAAGGGATTAGAACTGACAGACAGAGTGCCTGAAGAACTGTGAACAGATGTTTGTGACATTGTACAGGAGGTGGTGATCAAGACCATCCCCAAGAGAAAGAAATGCAAAAAGGCAAAATGGTTGTCTGAGGAGGCCTTACAAATAGCTGAGAAAAGAAGAGAAGTGAAAGGCAAAGGAGAAAAGAAAAGACATACCCATTTGAATGCAGCGTTCCGAAGAATAGCAAGGAGAGATAAGAAAGCCTTCGTATGTGAGCAATGCAAAGAAATAGAGGAAAACAATAGAAAGGGAAGACTAGAGATCTCTTCAAGAAAGTTAGAGATACCAAGGGAATATTTCATGCAAAGATAGGCACAATAAAGGACAGAAACAGTATGGACCTAACAGAAGCAGAAGATATTAAGAAGAGGTGTCAAAAAAAAAAAAAAAAAAAAAAAGAACAGGTATCAAGAATACACGGAAGAACTATACAAAAAAAAGATCTTCAGGACCCAGATAACCATGATGGTGTGAACACTCACCTACAGCCAGACATCTTGAAATGCAAAGTCAAGTAGGTCTTAGGAAGCATCACTACAAATAAAGCTAGTGGAGGTGATGGAATTCCAGCTGAGCTATTTCAAATCCTAAAAGATGATGATGTTATAGTGCTGCACTCAATATACTAGCATATTTGGAAATCTCAGCAGTGGCCACAGGACTGGAAAAGATCAGCTTTCATTTCAATCCCAAAGAAGGGCAGTGCTGAAGAATGTTCAAACTACTGCACAGTTGCACTCATCTCACATGCTAGCAAAGTAATGCTCAAAATTCTCCAAGCTAGGCTTCAACAGTACTTGAACCAAAAACTCCCAGATGTTCAAGCTGGATTTAGAAAAGGCAGAGGAACCAGAGATCAATTGCCAACATCCACTAAGTGAAAGTGAAGTCGCTCAGTCGTGTCCGACTCTTTGCGACCCCGTGGACTGTAGCCTACCAGGCTTCTCTGTCCATGGGATTCTCCAGGCAAGAATACTGGAGTGGGTTACCATTTCCTTCTCCAGGGGATATTCCTGACCCAGGGATCGAACCAAGGTCTCCCGCACTGGAGGCAGACACCTTAACCTCTGAGTCACCAGGGCAAGAGAATTCCAGAAAAACATCTAGTTCTGCTTTACTGACTACGCTAAAGCCTTTGACTGTGTGGATTACAACAAACTATGGAACATTCTTAAAGAGATGGGAATACCAGACCACCTCTGTCCATGGAATTCTCCAGGCAGGAATACTGGAATGAGTAGCTATTTCTTTCTCCAGAGGATCTTCCCAACCCAGGGATCTAACCCAGCTCTCCTGCATTGTATGCAGATTCTTTACTGTCTGAGCCACCAGGGAAGCCCATGGATGTGATATAAAGAAGATATGAAAAAGGGATACTTAGAGGATTCAGATGTCTTTGTTAAAACAAAGTTATTGAACATATATATATATATATGTATGTATATTCCTTGAATCTAAAATGAAATTGATCATGCTTTCTAAGTTTTCTCTGTGGTCTATCTTGTATCTGTTGCTGAGTTTTAAATCAGCCTTCCTCAGAGTAGAACCTGTAACAGATTTTCAGGCTCACCTAATGTTAATACTTACTGAATAGAGTCCCTGGGGGAGTGGCAGCCTGAGACTGTGTTTTGAAAGTATTCTGCAACTGCTTCATATGTACTCTAAGGTTTGAGAAGCACTGTTCCTCAATAGGACAGCCAACCCACATTAGAAGACATATGTTGGAAAGTGACCCATGTTTGGTCGAGGCACTGGCCATGTTTAAGCTCTTATTCAATTCAAAAAGGTTGGCATGCGCCAAGCTCTTTAAAGACAGCTCTCCAAGGAAAATATATTTAACTTTTAGGTAATCTATTCATACTGCCAGCATTTGCTCTTCATGTCTCTGTTTGTCTTGGATATTTTCCCAGCCCCATGATTTGGCTCCACTTCTTGGTTGCCATTCTGTTATGTCTTTTGTCCACCCACTTACAGGGAAAGGAGTTATATGTAGAATATGATTGTACTGTTTGACTCAGGACAGACTTTTTGTCCTCTTTTTTTTTCTAACTTGTTACTCCTTATGACCTACAGTGTGGTAAGTCATCCATGTGGTTTGATTTGAGAAGTACTAACAGGCTTATCTGAGTCATTATTTGAGAATTTAATTCCTGCCATGGACTACTTACATTGTACGGAGTGCTTATCCCAAGATAGACTCCAATCAAAGTTTCCCCATCAGTTTTTTTTTTTTTTTCTTTTCTGTTTTTTTTTTTAAATTTTATTTTATTTTTAAACTTTACGTAACTGTATTAGTTTTGCCAAATATCAAAGGGTATGGGGAGGGAGGAGGGAGGAGGGTTCAGGATGGGGAACACATGTATCCCCATCAGTTTTGACTGAGAAACACTTCAGTTTGATCTCCATCTTGGAAATAAACTGTGCACATTTAGCATAGTAAACATTGTAAAAATAAAAAAGAACTAAGTCAATGTAGTTTAACCCACAAATATCCCAACTTATTTGATCCCAGACACAGTCGTGCTGATGTTCCAAGGAACTAATATTCTGTGGACACATTTCAGGACTGCTACTAAGTCGCTTCAGTTGTGTCCAACTCTGTGCAACCCCATAGACAGCAGGCAGCCCACCAGGCTCCGCCGTCCCTGGGATTATCCAGGCAAGAACACTGGAGTGGGTTGCCATTTCCTTCTCCAGTGCATGAAAGTGTCCAACTCTTCGCTACACCATGGGCTGGACCCTCCATCCATGGGATTTTCCAGGCAAGAGTACTGGAGTGGGTTGCCATTGCCTTCTCTGCATTTCAGGACTACTATACTGCAATGTTATGTGCTGGTTTCCTGGTTGAGGCTTCATTTTTCAAATATCTTTTTTTTTAAACTATGAAGAGCTTACCTTGGGCAAGTGATAGGAGTGATCTATAAATACCTCTGGAAATTTTTACCACAGAGAGACTAAAGGATAACTAACAGAGTGTAGTACAAGAAGAACGCCACTGCAGGCATATGTATTTTGAGATGAGAAGGGAAGCATGAAAGAACTAGAATTGAAATTTGGGGTATAACTGGCGTGATTGTGCATCTTCTGAGTTAACTCCAGTGCACTTAGGAGGGAACAGATGAAAGTAAGATTCAGAGAACGGAGAGGATGAAAGGAAAGACGATGAAGATGGGATTTAAGGGAAGATGTTTACATTTCACATTGAGCTTTTACATTGGGCTTTCCTGGTGGCTCAGATGGTAAAGAATCTGCCCTGCAATACAGAAGACCCGGGTTTGATCCCTGGTTCGGGATGATCCCCTGAGAAGGAAATGGCAACCCACTTCAGTATTCTTGCCTGGAGAATTCCATGGACACGGGAGCCTGGCGGGCTACAGTCCATGGGATCACAAAGAGTCAGACAATGACTGGGCAGCTAACACTTTCACTTTCTTTACATTTGAAAATTTTTGAGCTGTTAATCCAATCAGGAGAGTAGAAAATTGAGATATAGGTATAAAGATATATGTGTGTGTGTGTTACTGTATATGTGTGCATGTTCACACATTTGTCTGTCTCTTTAGCATTAAACTGTTAAAGTTAATTATCTCACAAGTCCGAACTTCTGATACCAATATCATAGTCAGTATACTGTGAAACTTTCTGAACTTGTGAAATTGCTGAACTAGAGAAGGCTTGATATCCTGCTGTGTGTGAAGACAAGAACATGGTCATTTTATTTTTATTTTTCCTCTAGTTTCATTTCTGTCACTTTTATTAGTGTTCTTAGAACCACTGAGGACAGACTTTGAAACTCTGTAAATTTTTTAAAAGGCAAAGTCTTTAATAAATTGAATGAAAGGAAGTAAGATAAGGTTTCGTCTCTTTTTCATATTCCCATCAGCATAAATATCCTAGCAAAATTCATGTTTGTTTTCGATTATGACCGTACTGCTTGCTTCCTCTATAGGTTAACGCTATTCTTTGAAGTAGATACAGAAGTATATATCCTTAGAACATTTCTTGGATATTAGCTTGAAATAACAAACCACCCATAAAATGCAAGGTTTTAGGCAAGAACTCTAAAAAATTTGTATTCTATCTAAATGTTTATAGTAAAACAGCATTTGAAACTTCTCAATATTGCACTTATGTCCTAACCAGGTACAACCACGTGGGAAAGGCCGATCCTAATCTACAGTTTTTCAGTTTGGCACATTTTGGCTTCTGTGAAAGCCTCCTTTTGGGTCTGTTTCCTTTTCCACTTGTATTCTTTTTTCAGATCCCTTTTCATGTCTCCACACTGTCACTCAGTTCATCAAAGCCTGCCCTCCAGAAAGGAGCTGATAGGCGACTTCATAATAAGTATTAATAACTGATAAGGCTGAACACATTACAGGAGGAGTGCATTATATTTTATTAATGTTAATCCTTGATTCCAAGTGAATTAAATTCTCTTTGTAAAATTTCATCCACCAGCAATGTTTAGGAAAGGTAAGCCTGCAGTGGTTTACTGGAGTCAGCCAGTACTGACTCTTAAGAACTGATTGTTAAATTTTTATGAATTATAGTGAGCTGGTTGTTAAACATAGGCATTATTAAAACTTAAATTATAGAAATGTATAATTAATTAAATCATACTAAAAGCAAAGATTTTACTCCAAGCCTATCATGTTTTAATTATGCTAATTATTTCAGTATGATCAATGCTCTTGAGGATATTTTTGTCCGTTGTGTAAGGGGTTTGTATAATCACACATCTTGTTCCAGTTTCATTCAAGTCACATATTGGTAGGTTGAAATTGGTCCGTGGTAGGTATATTTACACTATAGACGTTAGCAAATATGCCACATCAAGAGTTTAGTTTATTGTTTCTTGATTGTCTAAGCTTGAGAAAATCCTGGAGAAAATGTTAACAGTTCTCAGTTCAATTCAGTTCAGTCTTTCAGTTGTGTCTGACTCTGTGACCCCATGGACTGCAGCATGCCAGGCTTTCCTGTCCATGACCAACTCCCAGAGCTTACTCAATTCAAGCTCATGTCCATTGAGTCAGTGATGCCATCCGACCATCTCATCCTCTGTCATCCCCTTCTCCTCCTGCCCTCAATCTTTCCCAGAATCAGGGTCTTTTCAAATGAGTCAGTTCTTTGCATCAAGTGGCCAAAGTATTGGAGTTTCAGCTTCAGCATCAGTTCTTCCAGTAAACACTCAGGACTGATTTCATTTAGGATTGACTGGTTGGATCTCCTTGCAGTCCAAGGGACTCTCAAGAGTCTTCTCCAACACCATAGTTCAAAAGCATCAATTCTTCTGCACTCAGCTTTCTTTATAGTCCAATTCTCACATCCATACATGACTACTGGAAAAACAATAGCTTTGACTAGATGGACCTTTGTTGGCAAAGTAGAGTCTCTGCTTTTTAATATGCTGTCTAGATTGGACATAGCTTTTCTTCCAAGGACATAGCTTTCTTCCAAACTCTTGCATCAGTAGCTGTATCAGAGTTCTCCAAAGAAAGGAAACCCATAGGGTGTGTGTGTGTGTGTACATATATATGTATATACACATATATATATACATACACACATATATGTGATATATATGAGAGATTAATTTCAAGAAACTGGCTCATATGCTTGTGCAGACTGGCAAATCTATAATCTGCAGCGTAGGCTGGTAGGGTAGAGATTGCAGTAAGAGTTGATGCTGCATTTTGAACTCGGTCTGCTGATAGAACTCCCTCTTCTTTAAGAAACATCAGTCTTTTTCTATTAAGACCTTCACCTTACTGGATGAGGTCCACCCACAAGTTTAACAACCCTGGTTAAACTTAGAAGTGTGTTATTGCTATAAATTTTACATTGTTTAATAGCCAAAAATTGAGGAAATGTTTTCTTAGTATTTGTGTACTGTTACCCAGTTCAGCAACGAATATGACACATATTTTCTTCATTTTACTTTCTTCAGGATTCATTAAAGTAAGAGAAAGTATCAACAGCTTTCGTTAATGGAAATGCCCTGCTCATCAGTTGCAACCACGGATTAGCCACCATGATGATTAATGACTTGTGTCAAATAGACTAGGCCACAGTACCCAGATGTTTGGTCAAATAATCTTCTAAATGTTTTTCTGAATTTGTTATTTAGATGAGATTTATATAAATGGATTTTGAGTTAAGCAGATTGCCCACCCTATGTGGATGGGCTTCACTCATCCAGTCAGGTGAAGGTCTTAATAGAAAAGACTGATGTTTCTCAAAGGAGAGGGAGTTCTGTCAGCAGACTGAGTTCAAAATGCAGCATCAACTCTTACTACAATCTCTACCCTACCAGACTACCCTGAAGATATGGATTTGCCAGTCTGCACAATCATATGAGCCAGTTTCTTAAAATTAATCTGTCTCATATATCGCACATATATGTGTATATACATATATATGTACACATACCCACACACACACACACACACACACCCCCATTGGTTTCCTTTCTCTGGAGACCTCTGACTGACACACCTCTTGATGCAAGAGTTTGGCAAAACAAAGAATGTGTGCAAATCAATTGATTATATGGAGTTTGCAATAAGTAGCATTGTATATTTAAAAATTGTGAGCTATATGCCACACATTCTGAATATGTATAACATTTATTATAAACTTATATATGCATATGATGCACACATTTTTTTTTCTCAGAGATTCAGGTGTTCAATACTTAGCAGCAAAGCAAACATAAAAGTGTGTATAAGTTCCCTCAATCAGATTGTCTCTGTGTGTAAGATCTGCTACAAGTTTAGAGCTGTGTGATTTTCATGTTTCCTCAAATGGTTTTCAAAATATTTTTAATATGAGGAAATAAAAACCACTCTTATCCAATATTGTTAGCATTAATTGAAAGACAAAATTTTTGCTTTTTGAGTATGTAACAGCTATTATTAACTGCATTGTATCTTTTTAAGCAAAATTTCAAAAGTAATTAGCTATGGTTTCATAAATATAATATTTTCAGCAAAAAAAAAAGCTATTGGGATACTAATGCTGCAAAGGCAAAGTGTATGTGTGACTAACTGCAGGTGTTCAGTTTTCAAAGCCTTTGAAAACACTTGAACGTTGAAACCTACATGGCATTTCATCTCCTGAAGAGAGATATAGTTTGAGTGGGTTCCACAGTTGTTTGAAGTATGTAGTTTCATAATGCCCCAGCATTTCAGATTCAAGATTTAATAATCTCTCACCTGCTAAATCATCAAATGCCCTTTCATAACAGGATGTCGTAGTACCGTTTATTTCAATGGCAGCCATGGGACAATATAGTCTTAAGCCATTGATATCGATAAAGAACCTGCAGAGCACCAGGGGGAGAAAGAAAAAAAGATCTTGCCTGGACTTAATATGCTTTTGCTCCTTCAAAAGGCAGGAGAATATTAACTTTAATTTATTCAGTTATGCATTTTTTTCAACGTGCAGCGTTACAGAATGTGGGAAAAAAAGAATAGATATGCAAAATAGTAGTAAGCCCTTTGTGTGAATTGTGCTTTCTTAATGTTCAGTTATTGATTTTCTTTGTGTGACTTGACTTTGCAATGAATAAGATGGAAAGACAAAATCAATATGAAATAAAACTTACAGAAGGGCTGTTTTGGTGTGATGCAGACTTCATACATTTCTGGAGTGTTTAGGTTTGTCTTTGCAAAGCAGCTTGAAAAGAAGTACATGAAGTCGATGGCAATAATAGTGTGACAGAACAAGTACTTTATTTCTAGAATGGTGATCATAGAGTCCTGCTCTATAATTGTTACTTTTGAGCACTGACAGATTTTTCATTGGTCTGATTTGGGGTGTATCCTTTTAAACTAGTCACGGACCTTAAATCCATACCTAAAGTCAGTACTATTTGATGTTTGTATGCAGCACTAATAGCAGAGTGTTTCCCTTGCTATTATTTCATTTTAGATCCACAAAAAACCTGGGATGCAGGAGAGGATAAATAGCCGCCACTGTTCCCTGTTTTAGATGTGAGAAACCTGGCATAGCATGGTGAGGTGTCACGTCTGAAACTAAAGTTTCTTAATTCTCAAACTCCCACAACCACCCAATCTACATCATTTTCTCTATTTCCCAACCAAAATAATTCAAATTCCTTAAATCTTCACAAAGTACCCACATTCTCATTTTGCCTACATCTATTCAACTGCAACAGTTTCAGATAGGACTGAATTATTTAGCTTCATTACCCACCCCTCTGTCTATCAAATGACTGTAGTGAACAAAAGCAGGAAATTAGCCACATCTGTATCATTATTCAAATCATCATTTTTAAATGTCGTAAAAAATGTGCTTATATCATTGCAAATAAACTAGGAAAAGAAAACCAAAATACCAATATGTAGGGATGGTATTCATAGTCTAAGGGCCCTTGGGTTCTTTTTCATTTCTGCCCACCAGGACTTGAAATATGACTGTTGCAAAGCGATGAGAATAGGCAGATGTCAGCTGAAGATTTGTTCTGGTTTATTGCTGTGTGCTCGTATGTGAGGATGGAAATATGAATGGATTTTCAGGGCTGAGAGTAAAGACCAGAAATTATTAGCTTAAATGAGAGCACCCAACAGAGAAATTCCAAGAGGAAAGGAAACCACAGCATCGGAGGGACTTTTAAAAGTCACCTGTCTGAAAGTCCATCTGCAAAGCACTCCCTTCTATAAGAGCCAAGGGAAATAGTCGTAGCTTTGGGACACATTCTCCCTTGAGAGACGGCGCGTTCTAGTGTGGAGTGCTAAAGTTTGCATGCTTTTTCATACATTAAAGAAAAATTCTGTCTTCCTATAGTATGTTCCAAATTCTGTGATTCGAGAATATTGTTCTGGCTCTGAAAATAATTGACAAGTGATTTGTGTATTAATTGATTCATCTTCTCAGTCATAGAGTCAGTATTTACTGAGTACCTGTCATGCGTGAGGAATTCTGCGAGGTGTTGAGTGTATTTAGCTCCTTTTCAGAAGGAAAATCTTTCAAATATTTGAAGTCCTATAGCCCTGAAAATATTTATTTCATTTCTCTGATGACATAATTCCATGTCTTTCACTGTTCTGCTTTCTCGCTTCTGCTTGCCTTCAGTTTCTGAGATGAACAGGGGAAGATGATTACTGATGTATTTATGATTACTGGACGTGTTTAATAAGAAAGGAGCATTTCTCATTTTGTGAACAATAGTAGGCCTCTTATTGTAGGAGGTCACATAATGTGTATCATATCTGAAAAACTCAAATTTTGGTATTATCATTTTGTTTTTAAAATTGCCTACGACTGATTAATTTTAGTAATTTATAAATTATTGAGTGCTTTTGTTTTGAGGTGAATGACTTTTATGCAATGCCCACTAATTTATCTGAGGGTTTCTGAACTTCAGTCTTCATTACAGAGACACTATCTAAATGTTTTTTTCTTTTTTTTTAATCAGAATGAACTTACCCTGCAACTTAATTCTCTTTCACTTCTTAAGAGTTTGCCCATTTGGAAAATGTTAATATTTTCAGTTGATAAGCAATTTATGTAAATAGCTCAACAAGATTTCAAATTCCTTAGCTGTTGGGTATCATTTTAAATTTATGCTATATAGATTTTAAAAAGAAATACCTATGGGAATGAGAAGCAGAGAGCTTATGGTCAGACTTGAAAATAAATCCTTACCTGGGTTAAGTCTCATCTGTACGTGCTGTAAATTGCTGGAGAATGAACTGATTTTACACATGACAAGTTTGTTGGGCTTTAATAACTTCTGGTGCTTATTGATTTTTGTAGCACTCTGTCAAAACCTGAAAACCCCATAGATGGTAGACTTTTAGATTGAATTGTAAACTCCTTGTTCACCTTACTGGGTGCCTAGTCCTGGCATTTCTCTTTATGCGGCTTTTGATAAGTTTTGAGGCAGGGAAAGGGAAACAACCACCCAGATTTTGGAATAATGTGCTACTATCATACTAAATAAAGAATCTTCCTGAAATGCAGGAGACCTGGGTTCGATTCCTGGGTCAGGAAGATCTCCTGGAGAAGGGAATGGCTACACGCTCCAGTATTCTTGCCTGGAGAATTTCATGGGCAGAGGAGCCTGGCGAGCTACAGTCCACGGGGTCGCAAAGAGTCGGACACGGCTGAATAACTACTTGTGCAGTGTGTGTGCATCATAATAAACAGTGTCTATTTATAGACTTGACAGGGCTCACTTTTCTCAGTGTTTATGAATTATGGGGCAGAGTCCAATCTATGTTTTTTTTTAAGTGATATTTTTCAATTATCTCTTGTTCTGAGAGAATGTATTGGATGGAAGTGCTAGTTAGGAGGTAATTAGTAAACTAATATTTTCCTGAATTCGCCTGATTTTACTTTTCGGAAGTGTGAAGTCTAATTTACTTCTAGTTATTTTAATATTTATTTATTTAGCTAAAGAGTTTTCATCAACTTTTTTTTTTTAAGGTGGCAGTTTTCTTATAACATTCTTTTTTTTTTTTTTTTCATTGAGCTACTGTTTTTAATTAACAAAATTATATATATATATAACATTCTTTTTTTAAGTAATGTATTTCTTTTAATTTATAATTTTATTTTTATACAGGTGCCGTGGCTTGTAATATTATATTAGTTTCAGGTATATAACACAATGATCCTAAATTTTTATAGATTAGACTCCACTTAAAATCACTATAAAAGTATTAGCTGTATTTCTTGTGTTCTACCATATAGCATGCAGCTTATTTATTTTATACATAGTAGTTTGCACTGCTTAATCCCCTACTTATCATGTACTTCCCTTCCCCTTCTCACCACTGGTAACCACTAGTTTGTTTTCTTTTTATTTATTTATTTTAATTAGAGGCTAATTACTTTACAATATTGTATTGGTTTTGCTATACATCAGCATGAATCCGCCACAGGTGTACACGTGTTCCCAATCCTGAACCCCCCTCCCACCTCCCTCCTCATACCATCCCTCTGGGTCATCCCAGAGCACCAGCCCCAAGCATCCTGTATCCTGCATCAAACCTGACTGGCGATTCATTTCTCACAGATATTTTTTAAAAGTCTTTATTAAATTCATTACAGTACTGTTTCTATTTTATGTTTTGGTTTTATGGCCAGGAGGCATGTGGGATCTTAGCTCGCCCCACCAGGGATCCAACCCTCACTCCCTGCATTGGAAGGTGAAGTCTTAACCATTGGATGGCCAAAGAAGCCCTTACTTTGCTTTTAATACTGAAGAAAGTTACCGAGCCACTGTTAGAGTTCAGCTAACTCATTGTAAATTTCAGATCAACTTTATGTAACTATTATTATATTATTACATTGGGCTTATTCTTGCAGCATGCTTAGCTTCCTTCAGTGGACAGTGTCTAACTAGAAAACAAGTATAGCATTATGGCTAAATATGTGGCCACTGGATTCAGACTGCTTGAGGGTCTTCTCTGCTGTGTGATCCAGTCAAATTCTGTGCCTTTGCATTTCATTTTCCTCATCTGTTAGTTGGTCTGGAAGGATAATTACTTCAAAGAGTTATTGAAAGAATTAACTAAAAGAATACATATACATAGCCATATTAATGTTTCTTTGAGGAAAGAACAAACTGAATTCACCCATTTGATTTTGGTTATGGTAAAAATAAAACTAAGTAGATAATTCTTACAATTAAAGCCTGGGATGGTTTGGGTTTTATTAGAGTTGACATCTGTAAATTATCAGTATTAGTTTTTTGTTTTTATTTTTCTTGCTAAGTGATTCTGAGGTTGCTATTTGCTTGCCTTGTACAAAATAAACTTTGGTTTTGTTTAGTTTTTGGTATTCACTGTATTGCTGTCTCTAAAGAAAGTCTTTGAAATATTGAATACTTAGATCAGATTTTTAATATCCATTCATGATGGGCAGATATATCCACATAAATTCGATCATAATACGAGAGGAAGACTCTGATAAAGCAGACAACACATTGACTTTTAATATCAAGACTCTTTTAAAATGTGAATTGTGTTAATATTTTAAATACACAAATGCTTAAGATTAATTGTATCTTTGACATTTTACATTTTTCTTGTCGAGCACCATGCTATTTGTTTGCACTCAGGCTGGGGAAATGAATCGGACAACTATTTAGGCCGTTAGACCGATGAGGACATCACCTGTGGGGATAGTCTGAAAGTGGGTGAGCTACCTGACAGCGAGACTCTTCTTGTTACATGGCAACACTGCCACTGAGTCCTTGCTTTCTGCCCTGACTTTACTTGGTGGAATAAAAATCCACTTCACACTTAATCTTACATGTATGTGTCTAGAATATCAGAAAAAACACCGAATTTACTGTCTGTGTGACTTTGAGTAAGTCACTTAACCATTTGGGCCTGTTTCCTCGTCTATAAAAAAGAAATAATCTTTCCATTATCACATCTCATAGGTTTTTATAGTAAAGATTGGAGTTTTATGGTTTCTAAGGAGTGATGTGTTTATAAAATGATGTTATTTATGGAACTTGTAATCTTCTGCAGAATTTATTTATTGCCCAAGGGCTTTCTTTTTCTGTAATGGAGACTTTGCATTATAGTGGGAAGAGGCTAGGGATCTTCCTCAGTTGTATTAAGGGACTCTGGGTCATTTCATTCAGCTTTGTGTATCCACATCTTCTTCTGTTGAGTCAATGGATTGGACTCCATGATGTCTATGATTCCATCTAGCTCTAAGTTTTAACTGTTATATAATTTCATAGTATCTCCTTGATTTTCTCCATAAATTGTTTCTTCTACAGAACCACAAAATGAAGGAAGTACTTTTGCTCTATCTACATACTTCAAAATGAGTGAAACTAGGAGATAATGTGTTGCACTTGAAGATCACTTTATATATGTGTGTGTATAAACTTATCTGTATATATATACTTCTTATATAAAGAAACTTTGTAGTAAGTTTTTCTAAATAACTAAAATATCATAATTAATATTATATAATTGAAAAAATTGTAATTATCTGGGACAACTCAGAGGGAAGGGGTAGGGAGAGAGATGGGAGGAGGATTCAGGATTGGAGGACACATGTGCACCTGTGACTGATTCATGTCTATATGTGGCAAAAACCACCACAATATTGTAGAGTAATTATCCTCCAATTAAAACAAATTAATTAATTTTTAAAAAGTGTAACTAAGACTAAAAGAAAACATGTTTATGGACCAGAATACAAAATTTTAACTACTTTTCATTCAGAATAGAATTTACTTTGGTTTGCTAGTTATTTGTCCAGGTAACCATAATTTCTATTATAGATGCTATAATAAATGTGTTTACTTAAACATGAATTTTCTTCATAAGTAAGACGTATATTTGTTAACTGTGTGAACTATTTGATCCAATGAAGAAAGAAATCATTCGACTCATATTTTTATGCCCTATGAAAATTTTGAATATAAAAATGTGTTACAAATAATTTTTATTCAAGAAAAAGACCTCAGGATCAAGCCCCAGATAAAAAGGTACTTGGTCCCGAAACACTAGTGGTATTTCAGAAATGTCCAAAAGCTATACAACAAAGTGGATTTGACTAGAACTGTTTTCAATTTGCACTTGCCTCCTGGGTATCTGTTCAAACCTGCTTATGAATAGACTCTGACTGATTTGTAAAGGGGGTTTGTTTTTGGATTCATAGCAGTGTAAAGCATTCTTGTATAAGCCACGGTACTTCCCTGTTTTGTTATATATTACACTGCAAGTGGTCCTCTGTAAATTAAAAAAAAAAAAAGTTGTAAAGATAAAATGCAAACTGGTGTTCATTGCTTAGGCTAGGTTTGCATATGAAATAGTTCTGAAGTCATTACTCTAACTGCATTATTGGCGATGCAGGGGATATTTCTGGTGAACTTCTTTCTGCTATTTTCATTTCTATGTTGTCTTCAAAACTGTCCAACTGATTTCTTAGTTTTCTTCACTGATTCTTCTTTTCTGCTCCTCTCCAAGCTCTGGGATTTCACATACCACTTGTCTTCATTCTCTTTGCTTCTTGCTCTGTTCTGCTCAGGCTTACTCATGGTGGGAACCACAGCTATGTGAAACACTAACTTTACTTATAACTGTCTTTGGGACTTGTCTATTTAAATGACCCACAATTACTATTTAGCAGCTTGTCTTCTATCTCTTTCTGTCTCCAAATTCCTGCTGCAGTGTTTGCTACCCAGTTTTCTTAAGCTCAAACCTAAGTGAGTTTTACTATTTCGTTTTCTCCCTCAGTTCAGTTCAGTTCAGTCGCTCAGTCATGTCTGACTCTCTGCGACCCCATGAATCGCAGCACACCAGGCCTCCCTGTCCATCACCAACTCCCGGAGTTCACTCAAATTCACGTCCATCGAGTTGGTGATGCCATCCAGCCATCTCATCCCCTGTTGTCCCCTTCTCCTCCTGCCCCTCAATCCCTCCCAGCATCAGAGTCTTTTCCAACAAGTCAACTCTTTGCATGAGGTGGCCAAAGTACTGGAGTTTCAGCTTTAGCATCATTCCTCCCAAAGAACACCCGGGACTGATCTCCTTTAGAATGGACTGGTTGGATCTCCTTGCAGTCCAAGGGACTCTCAAGAGTCTTCTCCAACACCACAGTTCAAAAGCATCAATTCTTCGGTGCTCAGCTTTCTTCACAGTCCAACTCTCACATCCATACATGACTACTGGAAAAACCATAGCCTTGACTAGATGGACCTTTGTTGACAAAGTAACGTCTCTGCTTTTGAATATGCTGTCTAGGTTGGTCAGAACTTGCCTTCCAAGAAGTAAGCATCTTTTAATTTCATGGCTACAGTCACCATCTGCAGTGATTTTGGAGCCCCCCCAAAATAAAAGTCTGACACTGTTTCCACTGTTTCCCCATCTATTTCCCATGAAGTGATGGGACCAGATGCCATGGTCTTAGTTTTCTGAATGTTGAGCTTTAAGCCAACTTTTTCACTCTCCTCTTTCACTTTCATCAAGAGGCTTTTAGTACCTCTTCACTTTCCCTCCACCAATACACTTTTCACAATCTCTTTAGCAGCACTGTCCAAATTCTGCCCCCTTTCCTCATTTGCAAGGTCATCACTTTGCTCTAGACTACATAAATGCTTTCCTTATCTAACTTAGTGGCCTCCCCAAAGCTCTCCTTATTGCCAACCACTTCATCTCTAGTCAACCTTGGAACATGCAATCAGATCAGTCATAACCCTTGTTGCTTAAAATGTTTGTCACTTAGTCATTAAGGGCCTTCATAATCTGACTCAAGTCCATTTTTTGAAGAATATAACTTTCTAGTTTACTTATATTTTTTAACCTTACAATTTCAAGTATAATAGTCCCAGGCATTTTTAAAATTGGTGTGTAGTTAATTTATAATATTGTGTTATTTTCAGGTGTATAGCACACACACACATACACATAGGCTTTTTCAGATTCTTTTTCATATGTTATTACAAAATATTGACTATAGTTTTCCTTGCTATGTAAGCAGTAGTTGTTGGTTATCTGTTCTGTATGTAGTAGTGTTACATGTAAAATCCCAATCTCCTAATTTATTCCTCCCCCACCCCCATTTGTTAACTGTAAGTTTGTTTTCTATGACTGTGATTCTCTTTCTGTTTTGTGATTAAGCTCATTTGTATCCTTTTTTAAGCTTCTGCATGTAAGTGATATCATATATTTGTCTTTATCTGGCTTATGTAACTTAGTGATAATTTCTAGGTCCATCCATAATGCTACAAATGGCATTATTTCATTCCTTTTTATGGCTGAGTAATAGTCCATTGTGTGCATGTATATGTGTGTATGTATTATATATATATATACCACACCTTCTTTATCCGTTCCTCTGTTGATGGACATTTAGGTATCTTCTATGTCCCAGCTATTGCAAATAACAATAAATGCAATGAACACTGAGGTGAATGTATCTCTTCAAGTTATGTTTATCTCTGGATATATGCCCAGGAGTGGGATTACAGGATCATATGGTAGCTCTATTTTTAGTTTTTTGAAGAGCCTCCATACCATTCTCCATAGTGTTGTAAAAATTCATATTGCCACCAACAGTGTAGGAGGGTTCCCTTTTCTCCACACCCTCTCCAGCATTTATTATTTGTAAAATTTAGATGATGGCCATTCTGACTGCTGTGAGGTGATACCTTATTGTAATTTCAATTTACATTTCTCTGATAATTAGCAATGTTGAACATCTTTTAGTGTGCCTTTTGGCCATCTTTATGTCTTTTTTTTGAGAAGTGTCTGTTTAGAGCGGCCCATTTTGTACCTCCCAGTTATCCCAGTGTGGAAAAAGCTGCAAGTGGTCTACCAAAATCTATACTATTCTTCCTGAGCACAAGACATGACTCAGCATTCTTTAAGTTAAGATACGGCAATATGGTTTAATTCCTGGCAATGAAATGAGAGTAAAAGTGATACGTAATATTTCTGGGTTTTATTACTCTAAGATATAGGGTACATTCTCTTTTTCCTCTTTCCCTTTGAATTGGCTAGAATCTGAGGCAACCATTATTGACCATGGAGAAGATAATGCAAGGGACAAAACCACATTAATGATTGCTTGGGACTGAGTTACCTGCACTAACCTTGACTTTCTAGCTAGTGGAGGTGATGGAATTCCAGTTGAGCTATTTCAAATCCTAAAGATGATGCTGCGAACATGCTGCACTCAATATGCCCGCAAATTTGGAAAACTCAGCAGTGGCCACAGAGCTGGAAAAGGTCAGTTTTCATTCCAATTCCAAAGCAAGGCAATGCCAAAGAACGCTCAAACTACCACACAATTGCACTCATTTCACACGGTAGTAAAGTAATGCTAAAAATTCTCCAAGCTAGACTTCAACAGTATGTGAACTGATATCTTTCAGATGTTCAAGATGGATTTAGAAAAGGCAGAAGAACCAGAGATCAAATTGCCGACATCCATTGGATCATTGAAAAACCAAGAAAATTCCAGAAAAACATCTACTTCTGCTGCATTAACTATGCTAAAGTCTTTGACTGTGTGGATCACAACAAACTGTGGGAAATTCTTACAGATGGGAATACCAGACCACCTTACCTGCCTCCTGAGAAACCTGTATGCAGGTCAAGAAGCAACAGGTAGAACTGGACATGGAACAACAGACTGGCTCCAAATAGGGAAAGGAGTACGTCAAGGCTGTATATTGCCATGCTGCTTATTTAACTTATATGTAGAGCATTTCACCATGTGAAATGCTGGGCTGGATGAAACACAAGCTGGAATCAAGATGGCAGAGAGAAGTATCAATAACCGCAGATATGCAGATGACACCACCCTTATGGCAGAAAGTGAAGAGGAACTAAAGAGCCCCTTGATGAAAATGAAAGAGGAGAGTGAAAAAGCTGGCTTAAAACTCAGCATTCAAAACACGAAGATCCTGGCATCTGGTCCCATCACTTCATGGCAAATAGATGGGGAAACAATGGCAACAGTGACAGACTTTATTTTCCTGGGCTCTAAAATCACTGCAGATGGTGACTGCAGCCATGAAATTAAAAGACGCTTACTCCTTGGAAGAAAAGCTATGACCAACCTAGACAGCATATTAAAAAACAGAGACATGACTTTACCAGCAAAGGTCTGTATAGTCAAGGCTATGGTTTTCCCAGTAGTCTTATATGGATGTGAGAGTTGGACCATAAAGAAGGCTAAGTGCCAAAGAATTGATGCTTTTGAATTATGGTGTTGGAGAAGACCCTTGAAAGTCCCTTGGACTGCAAGGTGATCCAACTAGTCCATTCTAAAGGAAATTAGTCCTGAATATTCATTGTAAGGATTGATGCTAAAGCTGAAGCTTCTATACTTTGGCTACCTGAGGCGAAGAACTGACTCATTGGAAAAGACCCTGATGCTGGGAAAGATTGAAGGCAGGAGGAGCAAGGGACAACAGAGGATGAGATGGTTGGGTGGCATCACCAACTCAATGGACATGAGTTTGAGCTATCTCTGGGAGTTGGTGATGGACAGGGAAGCCTAGCGTGCTGCAGTCCATGGGGTCACAAAGAGTCAGATACAACTGAGGGACTGAACGACGACAACAACGTTGACTCTTTTCCTTGGCATTATTCTATGGAAGTGGAATAAGCTTTTTAAAAACTACAAAGTTTTTTTTTTTTTTAATTTGAGACTTCTAAACAGTATTTCTTAATTTTTCATATAAACATTCTGTATAGTACCTTGAAATTCTATATCCTCGCAGAACGAAGTTACAAAGCCTCATATTCCTTATTGAAACTGTCAGCAAGAATAGCAAATACCTTTTTTTAGGTATTCCCACCTTATATTCTGATATAAGGTGTTACTTCTATTTTCATGGTGAGAGACTTCAAATTATAACCTGGCCCTGGATCACCGAACTCTGCCCAACATCTCCATCTTCAGTGGCCTTTGTTAGGATGTCATTTACAATGTTATACTTTTTTTCAATAGACCAAAACAGAATGTGGTTTAAGTGAGAAGAATACTTATTTCTTGTGTAAAAGCCTAGAACAACATCCAGGAGGATAGAGCAACTCTGTTTTATAAGACGTTTCTTCTGTCTTGTGGTTCTGCCTTTCTTGAGTGTGTTCTTCAAAGACTAAAATATGTCATCATCACGGTAGAAGGGCTCAGTCATTCTTACCATGAACTGCAGTTTGCATAATAGCTTTGGTCCAGATCCTAGTGTTCAGAACTGAATCAAATCACCACACCTACATGCAAGAGATGGAGAAATGTAGTCTTTAATTGTGAGGCCATGAGCCCAATTAAAATTTGGTTACGTAATTACAAGGAAAAAAAGAATGATAGGTATTGAGGGAAAGCTAGTGATAACTACAATACTACACAGCTATATGAAATTTGTAAAATCACCTGCTTGGTCTTTCTGAGATGGAAATCATTTTTTTCTTCTAAATATTCCTCTCCCATGGTCTGCTTGATCTTTGCATGCAGCAGAAACATCCAGCTAGTCAACACAACAAACCAAACCTCCTTATTCCTCATATGTCTAATATATCTAGTATCTATTCCTCATGTGTCTAATCCATGACACATCCTGTCGATTCTATCTTAGTAACATTATGTTCACTCTTCTCCTTTCCTCCACTCTGCAAAGATTGTAGAAAGCTTATGCCTTCATCATCATCTTCTCTTCAACTGTTACACTGACAGTGGGTCTTTAAATGGGATTGGACTTGAAGTATTGTGTCCCTCTTAATCCATCCTCCAAGACCATAATGATCTTTCTTAAATTTAAGTATGTTCATTTTACTCTTCTGTTAAAAGCCTTTTGATGGTTCCTCATTGTCTGTGCAATAAAGTCCAAAATCCTTAGCTAAGCACTTAAAGCTCTCCATGTTCTTACCCCTTACTTTTAAGTATTTTCATCCTTATTACTTCTAATCTACACTTTAGCTATCCCATTCCAGTTTTCTGACTGTGGCATGCTGATAAAATCTTGGTGAGTCTACTTACAAATTTTTCTCTTCCGGGAAAGACCTTTCCTCCTGGCAGTAAATCATTTTTTAGGTCAGTCTTAACACTGTGACTCTCATGAAGACTTTCCTGACTCCTGTGTGCCTCCAGGTTTGCCTTGCTCATTAACGCCTACACTGTGTCCTTATAGTCCCTTACAACCAGGATAGTGCTCATCACATCCATGTTCTGCAGACAGAAACAAGGTTAAGACTCTGCAGATATTTATGGTATAATATCTTGTATAGATATTAATGTAAATATTGGATTTTTTGGAATGTTTGTTTATATGTCAGTCAGTGGCAACCCACTCCAGTACTCTTGCCTGGAAAACCCCATGGACGGAGGAGCCTGGTAGGCTAAGAGTTGGACACGACTAAGGGACTTCACTTTCACTTTTCCCTTTCATGCATTGGAGAAGGAAATGGCAATACACTCCAGTGTTCTTGCCTGGAGAGTCCTAGGGACGGGGAAGCCTGGTGGGCTGCCGTCTATGGGGTAGTACAGAGTTGGACACGACTGAAGCGACTTAGCAGCAGCAGCAGCAGCAGCAACTCTATTTGAGAAGTCCTTGTGAAAAGATTTTGTCTTTTAGTCATATTTGAAGGCTTAGAAATTAACACAGTTTCTAGGATATATTAGGTATACAATAAACGCTTCTTTAAAGATCTAAGAATATACTGTCCAGTACTAATGGTGGGAAAGCAAATTGGTACAACCACTTTACGTAAGTCTGGAAGTGTTTACTAAAAAATAAAGTAGTCTACCATATGACACATTAATTTCATTTGTAGCAATTTATACAACTTGAACATGTTTGCCAAGAGACATGGACAAATATGTCCATAGAAACATTTTTTTGTAATAATTGGAGGATGAAAAATAAAGTCCAAATGTCTATCACTATCATAGATGCATATCCTTATGCATCTTTCACAATGCATAAGGAAATTGTGGGGTATTGAAACAATAGAATTTTATAAAGGAAGAGAACTGAATAAGCTACAGCTACCCCAAACAAAGAGCAAAAACAGTCAATAAAATCCCCACTGAACGATCCTATTTGTATAAAATTATGAAACAGAAAATGCAGTGACAGAATCAAGGTAGTAGTTCCTTTGGGAGGTGGAGGAGGGGATAGTGACCGGAAAGGAACAGCAAGTTGGGGTTCTTATTTGCTGAAGGTGTTTATATATCCTGACCTGGTAGTTGGTTCCACATCTGCTCTGTGGTAATTCACCAAACTATGTGTTTTATACTTCAGCAAAATAAGTTTAAAAAGAAATAACTGAATGACTGATAGGCTAGAGTAAAAAGGATTTAAAATGGGTCAGTTTTAAATTTGTTGCCATGGCTTTCTGAATGTGTCTCCTGGGACAGACCCTCTGAGCTTCACCCTCTCCCCAAGAGGATGAAGAAGATGGGTCTATCGTCTGCAAAGTTCATTCCAGTTCTGGCAGTCTATGCCGAAATTAAGAGAAAAGGTGAAAGGACTCTATTTCATGTCTTTTTGAAGATGGCCTTATGCATTCAGTTCAGTTCAGTCACTCAGTTGTGTCCAACTCTTTGAGACTCCATGGACTGCAGCACGCCAGGCTTCCCAGTCCATCACCAACTCCTGGAGCTCACTCAAACTCATGTCCATTGAGTTGGTGATGCCATCCAGCCATCTCATCCTCTGTCATCCCCTTCCCCTCTTGCCTTCAATCTTTTCTGGCATCAGGGTCTTTTCCGATGAGTCCGTTCTTCTCATCAGGTGACCAAAGTATTGGAGTTTCAGCTTCAGCATCAGTCCCTCCAATGAATATTCAGGACTGATTTCCTTTAGGATTGACTGGTTGGATCTCCTTGCAGTCCAAGGGACTCTCAAGAGTCTTCTCCAACACCACAGTTCAAAAGCATCGATTCTTTGGTCCTCAGCTTTCTTTATAGACTTTCTTTATAGGCTTTATGAATTAGATCAGGTCAAATTAGAAGGAAAAATTTCCATCCTTTTGCTACATTCATGCTTAAATCAAGTCAAAATTCTGAGACACTGACAATAGGGAGCCTGAACTATAAATCTATTACAAAGTCTTTACACTGCTGTAACTCTGATTATACTACAGATAAGTAAATGTCTCAGTCGGCACAGTGGAAGATGTGTGCCTTCCTCACTGAATACAGAACACATACTGTGTAGATCTGTAGTAATGGGCTACTATAAATAGGAATGACCAACCTTCATAGATTCAGTCCTTACAACATTTAAAACCAAAACCAATTACAGACTCCTCCCTGTCCTTTGAATCTGGGTAATGATGACAGTCAACATAATTAAATCATTTCCAAGTATCAGCTCATACATTCAAATAAAATGCAAATTGAGATAATTTTACTAATTATAAATAAATATTGGATATTTTAGAAAACTCAATTTTTGCACAGAATTACTTGTATATTTATTGTATTCTTAACAATTTAAGCATTTAACATTTTACAAATTAGCCAATGTAGAGATTTGAATTTGAATTATCCAGATTACATTGTTATTAAATCTACATTTTTCAACTGTTGTTTGTCCTCAGGGTAGAATTAGGGATAGAATATGTAACAATCCTGCCTTATAATAATTATTTTACTGTATACTCAGTGTTTAGATCTGACTCTGCTTCTATAATCTACAATAGATCTTAAAGGAAAATGTTCTTTAAAATTCTTGAAAGCTAGTGAGATGAAAAATTACTTTAACTATGAAGTCTCTACTTTGAATTCTGCAAACATTGCTTCTGTGGTATATTGTTCTGTACAAGTCATGCATTAATACCCAGTTTAGTGTTATAAATCTCCTAGAGCAGAGGAGAGAGGAATCTTCCCTTTAAATATGTTTGTAATACTCACCTCTCCTCTTCCAGTCAGTCAGGAAATTTATTGAAAGACTACGCTGCAGACAATTGGAAGGACTCAGCTTAAGAATAAGGTGTGTCTCCCTATCCTCTCCCGGCAGCCTTTAGTCAGACACAGATAAGACTCAGAATCAAAAACACCTGGAGAACAGAGCAGAGGAATATAGAGTAATGAGCTGAACAAACGATAAGGATAATAGAAATACAGAAAGGAGGGTGGTTATTGTGTATGGTTACAACCCTCAGTGATTTCAAGAGGAAGATCAGCTCGTAAAGATAGCTAGATGTGTTCTGCCTGAGAGGCAGGGTAGGTGACTACAGAGGCAGAGCCATCAGGAATCCTATTGATCTTTCTCTGTTGACGCTCTCATAGCTGTTCTTACCTTCTCTCTCATCAGGTGAAGTTACCTCTTAACTCACTGAGATCATCAAAGCTTTCCGGCCGGGGTTCCCTCCTCTAAAACAGTTCAATATAACATCTTCTTATTTACATTGCTCTGTAGTGTCCACATGTTCTTTCTTCCCTGCTGCTCTTGGAGGAAGAAGCATTAGTATTTTAATTCTTGGTCCCTTTTCCTTCCCGTTCTAATACAATTCCAGAGAAACCTCTCCAGATTCATTCATTTCTCACCACGGAAATAGTTACATGACACTTTGGGGTTTTCAAAAATTATTTGGCTTATTTATATGTTCTTTTCATTGTGACCTTTACTAACTCTGCTTGATATTTAGTTAACAGTGAAAGTGTAAATATATTCCCAGCTTTAAGTTCCCTGAGGGAAGCGTGTGTATTTTCATTCTCATTTTCCCTAATGGTATCTTAGGATGTATTGTTGGATCAATAAGAGACTGTACAGTTGCTCATGCTTCATCGTTTTGTTTTGTTTTTATTGTATCTTTCCTTTTATTCATCTGTTCTTTGATTATTCCAAGGATTGCAGGTAGTCTATAGAAATAATATAAAACATGAAAGCAATGGTAAGAACATAAATATGTATTGAAAATGATCACTCATATACCTTGAAAACTTTTTCACTTGATCTCCCATCTCACCTTGCCGCTCTTCTATTTGACTTCCTTCTTACCAAGCACATCTTCAAAATGAGCGGTAGGACTGCAACCTCCACTTCATCACCACCCACTCAGTCCTTGAACTCTGTCTAGTCTGACAGTTTCTGAAAAGCTGCTCTCTGAAATTGCTTCCTCCAGGGTCATTTATGAATATACACTTAAAAATTCAAAGCACTTTTATCTTCTCACACTCTCTTTGCTCTATGACATGTAACACTGTTCTTCACAATTCTTCTTAAATAAATCAGTATCTAGCTTGGTGTTACTGAGTGTTGCTATTCCAGCTCTTCTCATTCCTTTGGCTGCTCCGTCTCTGTCTCAAGTGTTTGCTGCTTTTCTTTCTCTTGCTTCCTAAGCAGTGGTATCATATAAGGCCTAGGCATTTGTGACTTGCCTTCTCCCTCTACTATCTTCCCTGTATGATTTTATTTAATTCTATAGAGAAGCTTTATGTCCGTGATGGTACTCAGATTTCCCTTCCATTCAAGTGCACTGTCCACCAGAACACTGAACAGTATTCTTCAATGTCTGTCTTCCATTCAAAAGTTGACATGTATAAAGTGGAGACCTTTGACTTCCTCTTCAATTTGATAGCATCATTGTTAGCCAGTAACCAGGGTTTCACCATTTGGAGACATTTTTTAATGTCTTCCTTTCCTTTTCTTGCCATTTTGAGTCCCTTTAGTTTCTCTTTTCCTTTAATTTCTGCCTTCTTTCTTCCATTTGTACTCATATTAGTAAAACTTTTTATTCATTACCTTTCTGTGATAAACATTTCCAATGGGTCTTTCTACATTTTCTTACTTGAGCCAGTCTTTTATAGATTAAACATAATGAAATACATCTTCCTTCAACATTATTTACTGCCTCTCTTACTTACAGTAGCAGTTCTCAGTCCTGATTGTCAAAAAAGGCAGGGCCATCTATGTAATTTGCACACCCTGTCCAAAATGAAAATGTGGAGCCTCTTTTTTGAAAGCAGGAAAAAAAAATGCCATTAAAGGAATCAGAATATAAAATTTTTTCCACTCTTCCACAGTCTCTCAACCTGTCATGGTGTTTCTAAAATTTCTATTTAACGTTGTGCTAAGTAAAGCAAAATTAAAATTTTAAATTATTATCATGGGTTTTACTAGTCATGTTTAGATGACTAATGACAGTTTTAAGTGCTAATATAAAAGTATTTAACTCATACGGAAACATTGACATTACACAATTTTTGTTTTGTTATTTGTGTGTGCATATATATTTCTTTCTTACCAGAACAGGGGCAATACTGCACAAATCTAACTCAGATGTTTTTATTTAACTTTTTGATATTCACATTTTATTAACATTCTCATTTGGCTTAAAGGTAAATAAAGAATAATTGGAAACAAAAGAATCTATAGGTTGCCCTATTATTGGGTTTCCCTGATATCTCAGTTGGTAAAGAATCTGCCTGCAATGCAGGAGACCATGGTTTGATTCCTGGGTCGGGAAGATCCCCAGGAGAAGGGACAGGCTACCCACTCCAGTATTCTTCAGCTTCCCTTGTGGCTCAGCTGGTAAAGAATCCACCTGTAATGCAGGAGACCTGGGTTCGATCCCTGCGTTGGGAAGATCCCCTGGAGAAGGGAAAGGCTACCCACTCTAGTATTCTGGCCTACAGAATTCCATGGACTGTATAGTCTTTGGGCTCACGAAGAGTCAGACACAAATGAGCAACTTTCACTTTCATTATTCTCTTTTCTTTTATGTTAAGTCATTTTCAGTGTAAATCATTGACTAATACAGAGAAGTAGTATGAACAAGAAGGGAAATGATAAGGTCCCTTAGTGGTTTCTGTTGCTTAGAATGCCATATTTTCTTTCTGCCTTCATGCAAATTCTGGCTCAAACAGAAAACATGGCCTCTTGGGGGCTATCAACATCCCCACTTACTCAGTCATAGATGTAGTAAGCTTAACTTATATTTACTCTGAGTCTTGCTGAATGAACTTCCATACATCTTGGGTTCACCAGAGTTCTGTATTCATGGGCCACAGTGAACACTATATATGAAAAGCATGACAAAAGATAACAACAGATGAAAGATTAATGCTAATATTATTAAAAGTTTCATGGTGGTTACAGCAGAGTGTTAATTAAACTAAGGCTGGGACCCTTAGAAGCATGGAGTCCTATGAGACTACATAGGTCTTATGCCCAGAAATCTGGGTCTATATCTGTGGATCATTTTAATGAACCTATTTACATAACAGAATTTGTTACACACATTGAAAACAAACTTGTGGTTTGTCAGGAGGAAGGGAAGGAAGGGATAAACTGGGAGATTGGGATTGACGTGTAGACATTACTATATATAGAACTGCTCCTCGGCCTTTTGGCTAAGATTAAGTGTAGTATGGGGGTTTCTCTACTGACTCAGTGGTCAAGAATCCACCTGCCTATGCAGAAGATTGCAAGAGATGCAAGTTCAATCCTTGGGTCGGGAAGATCCCCTAGAATAGGAAATGGCCTACGTCAGTTTTCATTCCAATCTCAAAGAAGGCAATGCCAAAGAATGCTCAAACTACCGCACAATTGCACTCATCTCACATGCTAGTAAAGTAATGCTCAAAATTCTCCAAGCCAGGCTTCAGCAATATGTGAACTGAGAACTTCCTGATCAAGCTGGTTTTAGAAAAGGCAGAGGAACCAGAGATCAAATTGCCAACATCCGCTGGATCATGGAAAAAGCAAGAGAGTTCCAGAAAAAACATCTATTTTTGCTTTATTGACTATGCCAAAGCCTTTGACTGTGTGGATCACAATAAACTGTGGGAAATTCTGAAAGAGATGGGAATACCAGACCACCTGATCTGCCTCTTGAGAAATTTGTATGCAGGTCAGGAAGCAACAGTTAGAACTGGACATGGAACAACAGACTGGTTCCAAATAGGAAAAGGAGTTCGTCAAGGCTGTATATTGTCACCTTGTTTATTTAACTTCTATGCAGAGTACATCATGAGAAACGCTGGACTGGAAGAAGCACAAGCTGGAATCAAGATTTCTAGGAGAAATATCAATAACCTCAGCTATGCAGATGACACCACTCTTATGGCAGAAAGTGAAGAGGAACTCAAAAGCCTCTTGATAAAAGTGAAAGTGGAGAGTGAAAAAGTTGGCTTAAAGCTCAACATTTAGAAAACGAAGATCATGGCATCCGGTCCCACCACTTCATGGGAAATAGATGGGGAAACAGTGGAAACAGTGTCAGACTTTATTTTTCTGGGCTCCAAAATCACTGCAGATGGTGACTGCAGCCATGAAATTAAAAGACGCTTACTCCCTGGAAGGAAAGTTATGTCTAACCTAGATAGCATATTCAAAAGCAGAGACATTACTTTGCCAAAAAAGGTCCGTCTAGTCAAGGCTATGGTTTTTCCAGTAGTCATGTATGGATGTGAGAGTTGGACTGTGAAGAAGGCTGAGCGCCAAAGAATTGATGCTTTTGAACTGTGGTGTTGGAGAAGACTCTTGAGAGTCCCTTGGACTGCAAGGAGATCCAACCAGTCCATTCTGAAGGAGATCAGCCCTGGGATTTCTTTGGAAGGAATGATTCTAAAGCTAAACTCCAGTGCTTTGGCCACCTCATGCGAAGAGTTGACTCATTGGAAAAGACTCTGATGCTGGGACGGATAGGGGGCAAGAGGAAAAGGGGGCGACAGAGGATGAGATGGCTGGATGGCATCACCAACTCGATGGACATGAGTCTGAGTGAACTCCGGGTGTTGGTGATGGACAGGGAGGCCTGGCGTGCTGCGATTCATGGAGTCACAAAGAGTTGGACACAACTGAGCTACTGATCTGATCTGATCTGATCTGAGTACTAAAATACTGCTCCAATATTCTTGCCGGAAAGTTTCCATGGAGAGAGGAGCCTGGCAGGCTACAGTCCATACGGTTGCAAAAAATTGGACATGACTAAACAACTGAGCTTGCCCAACTAGTGTGGGCAAGAATCCCATAGAAGAAATGGAGTAGCCATCCTAGTCAACAAAAGAGTCTGAAATACAGTACTTGGATGCAGTCTCAAAAATGACAGAATTATCTCTGTTCATATCCAAGGCAAGCCATTCAATATCACAGTAATCCAAGTCTATGCACCAACTGGTAATGCTGAAAAAACTGAAGTAGTTGAATGGTTTTATGAAGACCTTTGGAGAAGACTCTTGAGAGTCCCTTGAACTGCAAGGAGATCCAACCAGTCCAGTCCATTCTAAAGGAGATCAGCCCTGGGTGTTCTTTGAAAGGAATGATGCTAAAGCTGAAACCCCAGTACTTTGGCCACCTCATGCAAAGAGTTGACTCATTGGAAAAGACTCAGATGCTGGGAGGGATTGAGGGCAGGAGGAGAAGGGGATGACAGAGGATGAGATGGCTGGATGGCATCACTGACTCAATGGACGTGAGTCTGAGTGAACTCCAGGAGTTGGTGATGGACAGGGAGGCCTGGTATGCTGTGATTCATGAGGTTGCAAAGAGTCGGACATGACTGAGCAACTGAACTGAGCTGAACTGATAAGACCTTCTAAAACTAACACCCCAAAAAGATGCCCTTTTCATCATAGGGGACTGGAATGCAAAAGTAGGAAGTCAAGAAATACCTGGAGTAACAGGCAGATTTGGCCTTGGAGTACAAAATGAAGCAGGGCAAAGACTAACAGAGTTTTGCCAAGAAACACATTGGTCATAGCAAACACCCTCTTCCAACAACACAAGAGAAGACTCTACACATGGACATCACCAGATGGTCAATACCAAAATCAGACTGATTGTATTATTTGCAGCCAAAGATGTAGAAGCTCTATACAATCACCGAAAACAAGACTGGGAGCTGACTGTGGCTTAGATCATGAACTCCTTATTGCAAAATTCAGACTTAAGTTGAAGAAAGTAGGGAAAACCACTAGACCATTCAGGTATGACCTAAATCAAATCCTTTACATTATACAGTGAAAGTTATAAATAGATTCAAGGGATTAGATCTGATAGAATGCCTGAAGAACTATGGATGGAGGTTTGTGGCATTGTACAGGAGGCAGTGTTCAAGACCATCCCCAAGAAAAAGAAATGCAAAAAGGCAAAATGGTTGTCTCAGGAGGCCTTACAAATAGCTGAGAAAAGAAGAGAAGCAAAAGGCAAAGGAGAAAAGGAAAGATATACCCATTTGAATGCAGATTTCCAAAGAATAGCAATGAGAGCATAAGAAAGTCTTCTTCAGTGATCAATGCAAAGAAATAGAGGAAAAGAATAGAATGGGAAAGACTAGAGATCTTGTCAAGAAAATTAGAGATACCAAGGGAACATTTCGTTCAAAGATGGCACAATAAAGGACAGAACTTGTATGGACCAAACCGAAGCAGAAGATATTAAGAAGAGGGGGCAAAAATACACAGAAGAACTGTACAAGAAAGATCTTCATGACCCAGATAACCACAAAGGTGTGGTCACTCACCTAGAGCCAGAAATTCTGGAATGTGAAGTCAAGTGGGCCTTAGAAAGCATCACTACGAACAAAGCTAGTGGAGGTGATGGAATTCCAGTTGAGCTATTTCAAATCCTAAAAGATGATGCTCTGAAAGTGCTGCACTCAATAGGCCAGCAAATTTGGAAAACTCAGCAGTGGCCACAGGACCGGAAAAGGTCAGTTTTCATTCTAATCCCAAAGTAAGGCGATACCAAAGAATGCTCAAACTACTGCACAATTGCACTCATCTCACAGGCTAGCAAAGTAATGCTCAGAATTCTCCAAGCCAGGCTTTGTCAGTTACATGAACTGTAAACTTCCAGATGTTCAAGCTGGATTAAGAAAAGGCAGAGGAACCAGAGATCAAATTGCCAACATCCCTTGGATCATTGAAAAACCAAGAGAATACCAGAAAAAAACATCTGCTTTAATGATTACGCCAAAGCCTTTGACTGTGTGGATCATAACAAACTGTGGGAAATTCTTAAAGAGATAGAAATACTAGACCACCTTACCTGCCTCCTGAGAAACCTGTATGCAGGTCAAGAAGCAACAATTAGAACTGGACATGGAACAACATACTGGTTCCAAATCGGGAAAGGAGTATGTCAAGGCTGTATTTTGTCACCTTGCTTGTTTAACTTATATGCAGAGTACATCATGAGAAATGCTGGACTGGATGAAGCACAAGCTGGAATCAAGGTTGCCGGGAGAACTGTCAATAACCTCAGATACGCAGATGACACCACCCTTATGGCAGAAAGTGAAGAAGAACTAAAGAGCCTCTTGATGAAAGTGAAAGAGGAGAGTGAAATGTTGACTTAAAATGCAACATTCAGAAAACCGAGATCATGGCATCCAGTCTAACAACTTCATGGCAAATAGATGGGGAAACAATGGAAACAGTGAGATACTTTATTGGCTCCAAAATCACTGAAGATGGTAACGGCAGCCATCAAATTAAAAGACAGTTACTCCTTGGAAGAAAATCTATGACCAATCTAGACAGCATATTCAAAAGCAGAAACATTGCTTTGCCAACAAAGGTCTGTCTATTCAAAGCTATGGTTTTTCCAGTAGTCATGTATGGATGTGAGAGTTGGACTATAAAGAAAGCTTGGCGCTGAAGAATTGATGCTTTTGAACTGTGATGTTGGCGAAGACTATTGGACTGCAAGGAGATCCAACCAGTCCATTCTAAAGGAAATCAGTCCTGAATATTCATTGGAAGGACAGATGTTGAAGCTGAAACTCCAATATTTTGGTCACCTGATGTGAAGAACTGACTCATTGAAAAAGACCCTGATCCTGGGAAGGATTGAAGGCAGGAGGAGAAGGGAATATCAGAGGGTGAGATGGTGGGATGGCATCACCAACTTGGACATGTGTTTGAGTAAACTCTAGGAGTTGGTGATGGACTGGGAACCCTGGCATGCTGCAGTGCATGGGGTTGCAGAGTCGGACATGACTGAGTGACTGAACTGAACTGAAACAGCTGAGCATGTGTAGACTCAGTGAATAGCCTTTCCCTTGTCTTGTCCAGGGGATCTTCCCAACCCAGGTGTCGAACCTGGGTCTCCTACATTGCAGCTGGATTCTTTACCAGCTGAGCCACCTGGGAAGCCCAAGAATACTGGAGTGGGTAGCCTATCCCTTCTCCAGCAGATCTTCCCACCCCAAGAATCGATCTAGTGTCTCCTGCATTGTAGGCAGATTCTTTACTGAGTTATCAGAGAAGCATACGTATAGACTAGATAACTATAAGAACATACTAAATAGCACAGAAAAGTACTCCTTACTCTGTAATGACTTATTTGGGAGTAGAATGTAAAAAAGAGTAGATATATGTATATGTATAGCTGACTGACTTTGCTGTACAGCAGAAACTAACACAACATTGCAAATCAAATATATTCCAAAAAAAAAAAAAATAATTAAGAATTTTAAAAAGTAGTCTCTAATCCCAACCTCTGGGAATCAGAGTGTCTAGAGTGGGTTCTAGACATGTGTATTTGAAATTAATGACAACAACTGATTTTGTGAACTGAATAAAAGTTCCTGTTCTCTCAGGTGATCACTGAAAGATGTTTATAATCAACTCCTTCATTTTATCACACAGCTCCCTACTTAGACCCCTTGTCTGTGATGCGGTAAGATTGTTTGATGTCTCCAGTTTATAGTTCCTGTTTTGGCTTACCCTGGATTGCTCTCACCGTTATCCCCAATTTCAGTGCTCACTTTCTCCTCACTACTCATGAGGATTGTACCATTGTTTTCCTTAAACACATATCGAAGCCTAACTTCTCTATAAAAATCTTCCTCCACTGCTCCAGCCCATGGTGAGCCCACCTTTTCCTCCGTTTTTATAGGTCTTATGTTCTAGGCCATTTGCTTTATGTGCAGTCGTCTACAGGGCCATTACTTATCCTTTTATGTACACGTTCTTTTTTTCTCACTAGAGTCAATGTGTCCTGAGCACCTGGTCTTGTTTTGAGGTTTAAAATGGTCATGCTAGGGTCTAAGAATTACAATTGTTCCTATAAAATCTTCAAGAATAAATAACTCTAACAAATAAGGTAGCTTCTGTTTCTAAACTTGATGGGACTGAAGTACTTTTCCGAAAGGGATTTTTTTACTCATAATTAACTTTTGTCAGTTGCCATAACAGCACTTTAAACATTATTTTTTTGGAATTTAAATAAAATCATTGAAACTCATCTGAAATGGGATACTTTACCTGTGCTGTCACAAATATCTACAAGAGTTGTTGAATCTGTTTTCTACAGTGATTCCCCCTCCATGCATGACATTTGAGTAGTTTTCCTAAAAAGACAGAATTTTCAAACAAAATAAAGAAGCTCTTCTTAATGAATTAAAAAGATGACTTTATGAAGCTTGTTTCTGTACACTTGATTTGAAGCCAGAAAAAATAGATACAATTGGAATAGTTTCTTTTGTCTTTCTTGGTTTTTAGCTGAAAATTAGTAGCCAGAAGGAACCTTATAAAATGATATAGAGTGAAAGTATGCAGTAATGTTTTCCCTGGGGAATAAGTGAGAGATTATGAAGCTGTCTCCAAGTGGTTCTCTTACAGTTTCTGTAATTACTATCAAAGCCAATGTGTTATAAAGTGAATTTGAAAAGTAAGGAATGTACTTTCAAGCAAACACACATATATCCATACATGTGGTAGTCTTATGATAAATTAATTAAAGCCGTCTCACTTTTTAAATAAATTATCAGCATATTTAATTAATGCCTAAGGCCTCCTTCCAGTTTAAAAAGTTACTTTATATTTCTATGATTGTGTAAGTGTATGAGTAGCTTTTTTTGTTAAACTTTAGTTCTAAAGGAAAAATTTTACTACATGTTATTTAGACTAGAGGTGTGGGTTTTTCTTTAAAGACAATATATTCTAATACTATATCAAATTTAGGAAAATAAGTTATATTTTAATCTATCATTTATCTAATTTCAGTTAATCATATAAATAAAATATCTCTGAGTTCTAGCAGAGTTAATGCAGGATTTGCTTCTAATTCAAATATTAAATTTAATTGTCCAATTATGTAAGTTGTGCTACATTTATAATCACCAAAAGAACCCTGGAGGCTCTTTGTGCTTTTTCTTTTAGGCCATTTAGGGAGAATGATGGACAGTCATCCTAGCTATGGCTCTGCTTTGGTTCGTCCTTTCTTTATGGGGGAAAATAGACAAGAAAAGGAAAAAAAGAAATACATCCTTGCGGTGGCATTTTATGACATTTTTACATTTGAACATCTGGAAAGCCCAGTGTGACAGTGACAACCAAACTGATAAAGCTGCTGCCTGCATTCACTATCACACACAAAAAAATATAGGCACTAAAAGCACCACTTTAATTCTGAAAAGCTCAACAGAGTTTCTCCCCATGTTGGCCTTGAAGATAGAAAGGGAAGCCACATTTATTTGAAGATGCATTCTGAGTATTGTACATCACCTACACTGGAAAACAACAGTTTCAAAGAAAAGAACATGCATTATAGGAAAAGAGAAGAGAGCAGCTGTAGAACTGACTCTAATTGCAGATCCTGGATGGATTTGATAATCAAATGACTACTCTGCATAAACTCAGAGTAAAATAGCAAAACATTAATTACTTCTATAATTGCTTTTATCTATGGAGATGTAGAACAAAATAAATGCATAAAACATTTTAAGAACAGAAATCTAAAGGAAAATAAATTTTCCATATGGAAATATCTGCAGTGGTGATGAAAAGATGTCAGAGAAAGAAATGAACCCTAAAATAAAATGCTGACAGAAAGAAAAAAGTTGGCTATCTACAATATGCTGTTATTTAAAGAAGTTACAAAATAAGAGAATATAATAAAGATAATATCTTTGGTGTTTAAAAGAAGACATGATGTACAGTCTGCCTTGGTCTTTTAGGGTTGCCATAATAAAATGCCACAACCTAGGTGGCTTATAAACAACAGAAATGTATTTCTCTCAGTTCTATAGAGGCTTGAGAATCTAAGATCTATGCCAGCATGGTCCCTTTCTGGTAAAGACCCTCTTCCTGGTCCAGTCAGCACCTTTTTTTGTGTATCCTCACATGGTAAAGGGACAAGTTAGCTTTTATAAGAGAACTGATCCCATTCACGAGAGCTCAACCCTCATGATCTGTTCACTCCTGAAGGTCTCACCTTCTAACACCATGGAGGTTACGGTTCCAGTGTGTGAAAATAGAAGGACATGAACACAAACAATCAGACTACAGCCTAGTGAAATAACTTGGCTAATTTTGGCAGAAATTAAACAAGACTTCTGGTGTTGGGGCTAATTATGCTAAAATATTGTTATTTGTGTGGTGATAAATTTTATGATTTACCTCTAATTGAATCTAAAATTTAATGAGCTATGCGCCAGTGAGCAATGACAGGAACAAAATGAATTGACTTTATAGAACATGGTCTTTAATACTGTTATGGAAAAAATGACTCTTTGATTCACCAGTTTTCTGAAATATCTGCTTATTAAAAATGGGCCCTCTTTTATCATCCTAGAATCTGGAGACTGGATCCCAGTTAGTTCTAGAGAATCTCAGTGACCACAATTTACTATTACCCCCACAGAAAAGTAGCCAATAAAATTAATTAAAATAAATAAAGAAAGAGGATGGTGATTTAGTAGTGAAAAAAATAAAAATAGGCAGTTCTTGATATCAAGGAGCAACAGACCACCAGCACCACCATTATTACTGCCACAGAGGACTTTGCTCTTCTGATGCTGGGTTCTTGGAGATGTGTGTTACACTGATTTTTCAATAAGAATGTTTTAATATAATGGCTACTGAGAAGCCCTGTGTCTGGTCCCTGCCCTATCTGGTCCCATCACCCCCTAAACTATTCTAGAAATTATACTATGAACTAGAGTAAATTCATTATTAGATTCAACTTAACTCTCTTTGGAACTGTTTTGATTTCCAGAAAAGGTTTTGACTCATCCAGGATTTCCTTGTTGATAAGAGGTGCAGTTAGATCTTGAATCTATATATTCCCAAGCTACATGTCATGTTCATTTACTCTTCTATTTACCCTTCCTTTTAAAATCTGAGATTTTGACAATTCTTGGAAAATTAATTGTTCCAGTTTATATAATAAAACCATTAAGGATATACTATTGTGTATGAAAATAAGGATGCCATTTCCTAAAAATTGGTCAGTCACCACCCAAGGACTGAGAAATGTTTGGCAGTTCTTATATTGTACATAATAAAGACTCAAGTATTCATAAATATGGGCCAAAAAAAAAAAAAAAAACAACTACATCCCTTTGACCTGTTGACTCATAGCTGGTGGTAGCTTTAGGTGATAAACTGTGAGTTGCTAACTTGATACTCATTTCCATTTTCTTTGTCCTTACTTGAATCCAGTTTGTTTTGGGTGTTAATGTGCCCAACACGCACAATGGATTATTATCTGTTTCAGTTAATGTTGACAATTTTTTTCCACCTAATTTGTACAGCCTTATTTGCAGCCACAGGTGTCATGTGACCCAGTCTGGCTGCTGAAAGGCTTTCTCAAGGAGTGTTTGTTTTCTAGATGAAAGGGGTCAGATATGGCCAAAACTGTCATTTCTGCTTCCCTGTATAGTGTCTTAAGCATGGGTTTGATGCACAGAGCTTCTTGAAAACCCCAAATATCTTAGCCCTGTTATTTTTGAATTGCTGGACTAATAACAGCCACCAACTATATCCATTTAGTCTTCTTTTGTGAGAAAAATAAACTCTTACTGGTTTAAACTACAGTTAACTGGGTTTTCTATTGCTTATAGCTGAAAGCATTCCTAACTAAAATTGCATGCTTAGAATTGAATAAGCTTACTTCCAATACTAGGCGAAGAGATAAAAGGAAAGGGCAAATGACATGAGAGCACACCCCGAAGATTGTTTTGATTTTTGAAAAGTTTCTTTGAGCACTCTGTGCTTCACTATGATTGCCCTTACAATTTCTCAGTCAAATGTCCATAGATGAAACCATCTGCAGTTGCCATAAAACCAGAACTCATTTACAAGGGCAGGTCTTATAGAATATAACTCCTTTTCTAAGGCAGTCTCAGGGGATGACCTGCATTTACTAACTATTGCAGATTATACCTGATAGCAAGTAAGGGAGAGAAAAGGTTGATCTATAGGCTCATGGAAAATCATGAAAGTTGTTTAAATCAGGTTCTGGTGGTGGTGGTCTGGTCTTCTAATCTTGATGAGCCTCTCTGACCCCTTTAATCTTGCCTCAAGTGGTTTCCTGGCTGCTCCTCTCTTGATTACCAACTGTTCTGCCCTTTGGAACTCAGAGAAGGTTCGGAGGCTGGAGTCTTGCCTACAAGAAATGGAGGACAAAAAAGGCCTCCATGCCCAGGAGCCACACAGGACCATGCTCGGCTCAGCATTACAGTCAAGCCAGAAGTGGGGAGAAGGAAGGATTTATTACTTTCAGCAAGCATAGAGAACACCAGAGATCTTTCCAAAAGCAATGTCTCCTGGAACAGCAAAATTGGGGAAGTTTTAAGCTAAGGATACATGCGTATTCACGAAGGGGCTTGAGCAGAGGAGAATTCAGCATAAAATTGAAGGAAAGGTCAACAGAATCCAAGCTTTAGTTGATTGAAGTCACAGGGTCTACATCATCATCCCATCCTCCCCCTGGCTGTGAAACAGGAGGGAAGGGGGCAAAGTACAACCTTTGAAAGAATGACATAGCCCGAGGACACAACATAAACTGATTAATGTCAATTAGGCCCAAGATGGCAGACAAACCAACTTCTCCTAGACCCTGATCCTCAGTATAAGCTCATTATAACACATCACCTGAAGCTGAAGCTCCAATACTTTGGCCACCTGATGCAAATAGCCAACTCATTGGAAAAAACCCTGATGCTGAGAAAGATTGAGGGTAGGAGGAGAAGGAAGTGACAGAGGATGAGATGGTTGATGGCATCACTGACTCAATGGACATGAGTTTGAGCAAACTCAGGGAGACAGTGAAGGACAGAGAAGCCTGGCGTGCTGCAGTCCATGGGGTCAGAAAGATTGGACAGGACTTAATGACCAAAAAACAATACAGCAGTAAGCTAAATGATGCACCCAGAGATGCCATGACAGTTCCAAGGCTGCCCAAAAGACCGAAAAGTGGATGGTGGCCCAACTCCTGGAAATCTCTGCCTCTTCCCCAAAATAGAATAATGCCCCCACTCATTAGCCTATGAGCTTACCCAGCCCACAAAAACTAACTGTACCACATTCGGAGGCTGCACACCCTGTGCAATGGCCCACACTTGTCTTTGGAGTGTGTTTCTCCCAAGGCTGCTCTTGCCTTCTGCCATGGCCTACACTCTGTGTGTGGAGTGCGTGTCTCTCTAAGTAAACCTACCTCTTACCTATCACTTTGTCTCTCACTGAATTCTTCAAGAACCTGAGGTCCATTGGGTTCTGAAATGAAGTGTGTGATCTCAGTTGTAAGACAGTGGGTTTTGGCTGGCTTCAAGTCCTGGCCATGTGGGTTCAAGTCCCAAGCAGAGTTTTGGCCAGGTTTGAATCCCAGCACATGAGTTCAAGTCCCAATCTGAGGTGAACGGTTTCGGGTTGGGGGGCCTTAGTTCCTGCGGAATTCAAAGACTATGTAAGAGTGTTTTATATATATCCCTTGAGAAGGAGCTCAGACTCTGTTTTATTGATGAACTATTGTTTCTTGACTAGTTTTCCTTAGTCCCTGACTTCTCTCATTTCCTTTAAGATCACTGATTATTGCAACATCATCCACAGCAAGCATTGTGGCCAGGCCTAGATCACAAAATGGCTAAGGCCCAAAGTGACTTTTCTTATGTCAAGAAAACCATGCCTTGTTCTCTTTCTCTAGGGAAACCCCCCTTACCCTATCTGCTTACAGTACAGGCAGCTTATGCTTTAAAGACACTGACTCCCTAGTTGGTTTTCAGGGGAGTGTTTTTAAAGCCAGCATTTGAGACTGAGGGGTGCAGGATTCATGACTTTCTTCTGATTGGTGGTGAGGTAGCAGTGGTATTTCAGGAATCTACATCATCAATCTTCTCCTTCCAGCCAGTCTGGGGTCTAGTGCTCGGGTAAAGCATATAGTTTCCATCCTCCATCTGGATGGAAGGGAGTTGGTCTTAGTTCAAGAAGAACAGCTCAAGGATATCCATCATGTTGTTATCCCTTGAGGAGAAACTAGGACTCTGTTTCATAGCTTAATTATTGTCATTAGTTTTCTCATTTAATAGTTTTTCCTTTGTTTCTGCTGACCCTCACTTCTGTAGTTAGGAATTGCTTGTGCCTGCTCTCTGGAACTCAGGGAACGCCTAGGAGACTAAAGCCTTTTTCTATAAACAAGAAATGGGACACAGAGGGGCTCTTGTACCTAGAGGGTCTGATAGGACCCTGCTTTGTTTCATAGTTATCAATCTGCCTAGAATATCCAAAGAATATAGCAAAGTCCAGCCTTGTCTATCAGAAAACAAAATTCTGGTGGCTAGGATAAAGCAGAAGTAGGTTACAAGAAGCAGGCAATGGTTCTAGAATGTCACGTGAGCCTTGTGGCTAAATAGTTCATTTTCAGAGCAGAAAACCTGGCAAACTTGAAAATTTAAGCAAAAGTGTCTAGGTGATGGGTTGAAGAGTCTGGGTGGATCTAGGCAGACTGGTAAGGTTCAGACCAAGAGAGTTTGGAGTCTAGAAAATTCTCCAGTTTTGATGAAGTTGTAAAGTGTCAATCAGGAAATTAAACCAGAGACCAGAGATAGTTATTTGAGAAGACTGGTGATGGTGGTCTTGGTGGCTCTTAACACACAGATACCTATTGTCCAACAGGGGATAGATAATATTAATGCACACTCCTTACCCTGCACTCTTCTCAAGCTGAGATTTGTGACACCAGAGGGCCATTTCTGTATCCTCATAGCAATTTTCTGTGGGGAGTGCATTCCACAAAATGAAGATGCTAACTCAGCACTACTTGTGGTGGTTTGTGCATAGGTTATTGGCTTTCATATATTTGAAAATGTGACCCATGGTTAGGCTTTATATAGAACAAGACATAAATTAGAAATGAAGCAAGAATTGTATGGTTAATAGTGGACTGTGAATGAAGCACTATGATACTTTTATCTTATTCAATTTTATTGTATTATCATATGCAGGAAAAATGTTGATTCACGAAATTGATGTCATGATCCAAGACTAGGTCAGGACTATAAGTTGGAAAAGTCTGGCTTAGTTTCTATGAAGATTCATTCCAGATGTCCAGTTTCTCTGTTCTCTCTTTGATTTTCTTGGGTTACTCAAGTCAGGATTCCTCCAGCTCCTGTTTCTTCCAGCAACTGTCCCCATAAGCATTGACCCTGACTTGTAGCTCCAGTACATCATTGGTGCCTTTCATAATCCCAGGAGACGTTCACCAGTCCTGAACTTCCTGAATATCTTTACCTAATTGTCCTCAGCTATTTTCTGGAAGGAGAATTGAGCCATCTTAACACAGGCATGTTGACAACCAGTGCTATGCACTTTCTTTATTTTCTGCTAGCAGATATAGCCTATTTTTGTCCATCATTATGGGTCCAAATTGCTTATCAGAACATGAAATAAATGACAGAAAGAGACACAGTAGCAGGAGAAATACACTGAAGAACATGTCCCTCTCCAGGATAAAGTTGTAGAGCCCTATTGGCTGAGAGTGTTAGCCTGATCCTCATGGGCTGAAAGTTATAGTTTCATCTGCCAGGCTAGCCATTATTGACTGAAATCATGCAAAAGCACTTAAGGTACAAAAAAGCATTCACATAAGCTGTGCACTACATGGATCACATTTATATATACATATATAGTTTCTTTGGAAGGCATTTCAGAGTCTACTATTAAAATTAGTGCAGTAGTTTTAAGCAGAATGTTTGTGTAATCTGCCCTGCTGTTACCTCAGTTCTGGGATCAACATCTCCAGATGTTTCTTATTCTGCTTCAAAGTTCAGAAGGGTGTCTGGATAAGGAACGGAAATAGTCTCTTGTGATTTCTCTTTCTGCTGTCAAATTTTAGACACAGATCCATGAGATGTTGCTGGATACCCATTCTCTCCCCAAGGACTTCTTTGCAGAGTCTGTCCTCAGGTTCAGCTTCAGATTAACTTCACACCTTATGCTGTGGTCCAGCCTCAAAGCATCAGAACAAGATATAGTACTGTACAATAGTCGACTTTTGCTAAGATCATCGTTTTACATGTGTGTGTGTGTGTGTGTGTGTGTGTGTGTGTATAAAATTAGATCCTTTTATCTTTTTACATATTACTGAGAAGTCCTTACAAGAGCTGTCCCTGGTGGCCTCATAGTCTGAAATATGTTACTGATTAGCAAATGAGAAATAATTTTTCTGTTTAAGAATTGAAACAAAAAACCCGAGCATATTGGAATAGATTGTTCATTTACCCTAAATCAGTGCAATAGGAATTGCCAAAGTAATGACTAATATAAATAGAAAAGTACATTTTATCACAAAGATTTAATAACTAATTCAAAACCAGTGATGAGTGTTTTCCTGCATATAGTTCTAGAGAAAGAAGAATTCCTTTAAGAGCATGATAAAATAAGATTAAAATAAGTATTGTAAAAGTATGTGTCCCTGGAGTAAAGTTCTGAATTATACTAATGAGATACTGTTTAGGGATTTCATAGTCTAAGATATATTCTTTGATTTTTCACCGTGACACAAGAATGAATTTTGCCCTGGAGCTCAGTATTATTTTCTGCCATGTGTTAATTTTTTGCATGAATGCCTTATTTGCCATCGTTTAGCCTATGCTGCAGGTGGATTGTTAGCCATACTTATTGCTGATATTTTTGTTGGCTGAAGCTGAAGGACAGCTCAGGGTCTTGCCTAGCTCGAGGGTTTTGTGACTGTGAAGGCAATTTTCAAGTGTGATTTGTCATCGTAGAAAAAGACTGGCTTCTTAAATATTATCCTATGGGCCATGGTTTAGATTAACAAACTTTCTCAGTAGGTTCAGAACATTTGGTGTGTGTTTTAAAAGGCCCTGCTTTTTATTTAAGACTTCACTGTAACCACGACTGTGTTCATTCCTACAGGTATGCTTATTTACATAACAATGGAGAATTGAGTCAAATACTCTTACTAAACCATTGTTAGGTTTTAGCTGCTATGTTATAAAAGCTCTTTCTTTCTCTCTTAAAGCAGCCCAGTCATTTCATGTTATTCAGTCCCTTACAGAATTTACGGCCATAAAGTTTACAATGTGGTTTGCTTTAATTCAAATGCATTTACTTTGGTAGTTTTAGTAATTACATGTTTCCATCAGGGATGGTTGGAAAGAAGTGCAGTTGACAAACTATTGTAACAGGTTGACAACCACTGGGCTTATAAAGAGCCCGAGTTATCCCTGAGCTATAATTAGTAAGTGTGCATGATGCAGCTAGATTTTCTAAGGTGCTTATCACCTATTGAATATGCCTATTATTCTTTCCTCAAATCCTTGTAAATTGGGACAGATACATACCACTTGCTTTCACCCAAAATAGTAAAAAAGTGTTTTAAAAGGTATTTCTTATGACTTGCATTATTTTTTGAGCCCTTCAAGGAAAATATTGATGCAAAGGTATAATAAAACTATCTTTAAGAATCCTAGTGTTCTTCTCAAAGTGATTCTTATTTGTCCCCTTGTGGAAGGAGACATGCTTTGAAGTAGATAGTATGTGTTCAATTCTTTTCCCCCCAGCTTTACTGAGATATAATCGATGTGTAACATTATGTGAGTTTAAGGTGTTAAAGGGGCTTTTTTCCTGGTAGCTCAGTTGGTAAAGAATCCACCTGCAATGCGGAAGACCTGGGTTCAATCTCTGGGTTGGGAAGATCCCCTGGAGAAGGGAAAAAGGCTACCCACTCCGGTATTCTGGCCTAGAGAATTCCATGGACTGTATAGTCCATGGGGTCACAAAGAGTAGGACACAACTGAGTGACTTTCACTAAAAGTCTTGATTTGATACATTTATATATGGCAGAATGACACCATAACACTAGCTAATACTTCCATCCTGTCACATAGTTACTATTTCTTATTTTTGTGTGTGTGGTGAAAACATTTAAAATGTACTGTCTTACAGTATTACTAGTTATAATCACTACGATATGTATTAGATACTGAGAACTGGTTAATCTTATAACTAAAAATTTGCACACTTTGACCAGCATGTCCCTATTTCCCACCTCTACTTCCACACCCTGAGTAACCATGACTCTGCTACTCTGAGTTTGAATTTTTCAGATTCCACAAATTAAAGAGATTATACAGCATTTAACTGAGGTTCGTGACATTGTACAGGAGACAGGGATCAAGACCATCCCCATGGAAATGAAATGCAAAAAAGCAAAATGGCTGTCTGAGGAGGCCTTACAAATAGCTGTGAAAAGAAGAGAAGTGAAAAGCAAAGGAGAAAAGGAAATATATAAGCATCTGAATGCAGAGTTCCAAAGAATAGCAAGAAGAGATAAGAAAGCCTTCCTCAGTGATCAGTGCAAAGAAATAGAGGAAAACAATAGAATGGGAAAGACTAGAGATCTCTTCAAGAAAATTAGAGATACCAAAGGAACATTTTATGCAAAGATGGGCTCGATAAAGGACAGAAATGGTATGGACCTAACAGAAGCAGAAGATATTAAGAAGAGGTGGCAAGAATACACAGAAGAACTGTACAAAAAAGATCTTCACGACCCAGATAATCACGATGGTATGATCACTGACCTAGAGCCAGACATCCTGGAATGTGAAGTCAAGAGAGCCTTAGAAAGCATCACTATGAACAAAGCTAGTGGAGGTGATGGAATTCCAGTTGAGCTATTTCAAATCCTGAAAGATGATGCTGGGAAAGAGCTGCACTCAATATGCCAGCAAATTTGGAAAACTCAGCAGTGGCCACAGGACTGGAAAAGGTCAGTTTTCATTCCAATCCCAAAGAAGGCAATGCCAAAGAATGCTCAAACTGCCTCACAATTGCACTCATCTCACAAGCTAATAAGGTAATGCTCAAAATTCTCCAAGCCAGGCTTCAGCAATATGTGAACCGTGAACTTCCTGATGGGCAAGCTGGTTTTAGAAAAGGCAGAGGAACCAGAGATCAAATTGCCAACATCCACTGGATCATGGAAAAAGCAAGAGAGTTCCAGAAAAAACATCTATTTCTGCTTTATTGACTATGCCAAAGCTTTTGACTGTGTGGATCACAATAAACTGTGGGAAATTCTGAAAGAGATGGGAATACCAGACCACATGATCTGCCTCTTGAGAAATCTGTATGCAGGTCAGGAAGCAACAGGTAGAACTGGACATGAAACAACAGACTGGTTCCAAATAGGAAAAGGAGTACATCAAGGCTGTATATTGTCACCCTGCTTATTTAACTTATATGCAGAGTACATCATGAGAAACGCTGGACTGGAAGAAACACAAGCTGGAATCAAGATTGCAGGGAGAAATATCAATAACCTTAGCTATGCAGATGACACCACCCTTATGGCAGAAAGTGAAGAGGAACTAAAAAGCCTCTTGATGAAAGTGAAAATGGAGTGTGAAAAAGTTGGCTTAAAGCTCAACATTCAGAAAACGAAGATCATGGCATCTGGTCCCATCACTTCATGGGAAATAGATAGGGAAACAGTGGAAACAGTGTCAGACTTTATTTTTGGGGGCTCCAAAATCACTGCAGATGGTGACTGCAGCCATGAAATTAAAAGACGCTTACTCCTTGGAAGGAAAGTTATGTCTAACCTAGATAGCATATTCAAAAGCAGAGACATTACTTTGCCAACAAAAGTCTGTCTAGTCAAGGCTATGGTTTTTCCTGTGGTCATGTGTGGATGTGAGAGTTGGACTGTGAAGAAGGCTGAGTGCCGAAGAATTGATGCTTTTGAACTGTGGTGTTGGAGAAGACTCTTGAGAGTCCCTTGGACTGCAAGGAGATCCAACCAGTCCATTCTGAAGGAGATCAGCCCTGGGATTTCTTTGGAAGGGATGATTCTAAAGCTGAAGCTCCAGGACTTTGGCCACCTCATGCGAAGAGTTGACTCATTGGAAAAGACTCTGATGCTGAGAGGGATTGGGGGCAGGAGGAGAAGGGGACGACAGAGGATGAGATGGCTGGATGGCATCACTGACTCGATGGACATGAGTCTGAGTGAACTCCGGGAGTTGGAGATGGACAGGGAGGCCTGGCGTGCTGCGATTCATGGGGTCACAAAGAGTTGGACACGACTGAGCGACTGATCTGATCTGATCACATCTTTATTCACTCATCCATTGATAGACACTTAGGTTGTTTCTGTACCGAGTACTATATATATGAGAGTGTGTGTATATATATATATAATACAATGGCATATTACAGCTGTTTCTATATCTTGCCTATTACATAAGCATACACATGCATGCACACATACACACACTCATAAATAATGCTGCAGTGAACCTGGCATTGCTGATATCTCTAGGACATTCTGATTTCCATTGCTTTGTGTATATATTGGGCCTAATTCTTAACTCCATCCTTAGCTCATTCTTAGTGTTCTAATCTGTAAAATGGAAATAATGCCCACCTTAATTGGGTTGTAGGGAAGGTTTCAGCATAAAATATATGGAATGGGTATCACTCAAAGTGGGCATATTATAGCTATTAGTTTTTCCCCATGAAAAGAATCAATGTGACTTTAATAATTATCTCCACCTCATTGAAAATTAGACTAATATAACTTAGCTTCATTGGTTATTCCAGTGCACTTGAATTAAATAGCTGGAAGAATAATTTGGTTATGCTTTATGGATGTCATAACACTCTAGCTTGATAATACCATTTTCATACATTTATCAAATGCTTAGTGTTGTAAGAGTTTAAAAAAAACAAACAAATACTCTGTTCACAGGGCTGTGTTATTTGAATCATTGAATTTAAGTATTTACCTGTCAAATATCTTTGAGTGACTTCTTAGATAAATATTTGTATGCACTAATTGATTTCAAAGGGATTCTTTGAAGTTCTCTGTGTGGTCCTATGGGATAATTCCAGTTCCTTTCAAAATTTGCTAGGCCTAAAGCAAAAAACAAAACAAAACCAAGCATCAGTCCTTTCTTGTTTTCCCACACTTGTGCATTCTTCTAGCTCTTCACTTATGGGGTGCATTTTCCCCAGTTTCTGATGCAAGCAGCCTTAACATCCCATCTCCATTCCAGTTCATCCTCACCATGGTAGGATTTTGAATTAAATCACTTCCAGAATGGTAGACACTGTAGCTTGAACTGTGAGAATTATGAGATTCCCATTTTAACTCCTAATTAGACTTTAGACCTTGTCTTTTGACCTCAAGATTACCCCCAGCCTTCTCCTTGAGTCCCCATGCTATCATTTTGGTGCCGTCTCCCCACCAGTAACCTTACGATTTGGTCTCTTATTTCCCAGGACAGTTGTCTAGAGTCATATCTTCATCATCATAAAGCCTTACTCACAAGTCTCCTTTGGGCTATTGCTGTAGTCTTATCCTATGCCCTACTCTTACAGATACCTAATAAAGAAGCATATGCCTATGCCAGATCCACTCAGTCTCAGTAGCAAAGACTTTGATAAGGAAAGACATAAAACCTGAGAAATTAGGCTCTTGATTAATAAGACATTTACTTCTGGATAAAGAGAAACTATGAAGCAATCACTTGGAATTGGTGTTTATGTAGATACAGTGCAGTAAATAGCAACTTCTCTGGGTTATTATCAGAGTCCCGTGGACTACAAGATCAAACCAGTCAGTCCTAAAGGAAATCAGTCCTGAATATTCACTGGAAGGACTGATGCTGAGGTTGAAACTCTAATACTTTGGCCACCTGATGCGAAGAACTGACTCACTGGAAAAGCCCGTGATGCTGGGGAAGATTGAAGGCAGGAGGAGAAGGGGGTGACAGAGGATGAGATGGTTGGATGGCATCACTGACTTGACGGACATGAGTTTGAGTAAGCTCCGGGAGTTGGTGATGGACAGGGAAGCCTGGCGTGCTGCAGTCCATGGGGTCACAAAGAGTTGGGCATGGCTGAGCGACTGAACTGAACTGGGTTATTTACCGTACCTGTATCTTCAAAACTCTTTCACTGAACTCTTAAACTTAGGTCATATTTCAAGATTTGGACAGAACTTTGCTTTAGTATCTTGGAGTTTATTATGTTTATATTTCTGCCACCCTGATATTTAAGGAATAAGAGCAATGTCAAATGTGTTTTTGAAACTGTCACATCACACACATAGGCACCTGCATATATAAATTTTGTATGTGGAAACCTCAAGATTTATGAACCATGTTTTCAATATTTGCACAGTTATAAAGAATGGGTAAAATAATGGTGTTTCATTAATTGAAGATATTGATAACGCTTAAGATAATCAAGTACTCTCATTGAACTCTAGCTTCTTTCTTCCTCACTTATTTTATCCTGGGTCAGTATAACTGCTTATATTTGAGAAAATAGTTACTTTGCTAAAATACCCTCTTCTGTTGGAGAAGGGGATGACAGAAGATGAGATGGTTGGATGGCATCACCGACTCAACGGACATGGGTTTGGGTGGACTCCGGGAGTTGGTGATGGACAGGGAGGCCTGGCGTGCTGCGGTTCATGGGGTTGCAAAGAATTGGACACGACTGAGCAACTGAACTGAACTGAACTGAGGCCCAGGCTAAATGGCTCTCTCAGCTCCTCTCAGGGTTAGGCACTCCACCCCACGCCCCACCCCCCCCCAGCTTTTACCGCAGTGATTGTGTGACTGTATATATGCACATTTTGGTTTTGGCTGTTTCCACGAGTCTGCCTGTTTTCAGCTTGGAAACTGTCCAACTGCAGCCCTGGTTTGGCACATCCTGTTTCAGTATGTGTGATTCACGTCCTTCCTTTGTCTCCTTGTGTAGACTTTCACGACTTGTGTTGCCATGAGCAATCCTTGGAAATGAACTATTTCTACACAGTTGAATTTTAGAGATAATTAGCCAGTTGTGTCAAATCGAAACTTTTAATCACATGTAGTTCAAGCCAGATTAAACCATATTTAGAATGTTTAACCCTGATTCCTGTTGGGTAAGTCATAAAGGAATCCATTATGGATGACTGAGCCTTCAGCACAATTTCACCCTTAAATTATTAGACTATAATTTACGATAACATCTGTTTTAGATACCATGTCATTTCTTTAAACTGCATATTTTCCTTATGTCAGTATCAAGTTCATTCACTTTTTATTATGGCATTGGAGAATAGTGTATAATTAGTAACAGTTATTTCAAAATCTGTAACCACCTGTATAGTCTTATTTGCATAATAAAAAGGGAGGGTTATCAACTGTACAACAGTGTTGCTGTGTTCTTTTAGGTTAATGAGGAATTTAGTTGATGAGTAGAGAAAAGTAAAGTATTTCTCTTGGAATTGAAAAGAATCTACACTTAAATAATGATTTTAAAACTAAATCCCTATAATTTCGGAGGCATGCATCACTAATTTCCCTGAAATTTTATTTGTTGTCTATGTTTTTCCCTTACATGTTGACTGTATAGAGTACTATTAAAATGTGTTTCTTTTTAATACTTTTCTTTAAATGTGTATGATGAGATGCTGCTGCTGCTGCTGCTGCTGCTGCTGCTAAGTCACTTCAGTCGTGTCCAACTCTGTGCAACCCCATAGACGGCAGCCCACCAGGCCCCGCTGTCCCTGGGATTCTCCAGGCAAGAACACTGGAGTGGGTTGCCATTTCCTCCTTCAATGCATGAAAGTGAAAAGTGAAAGTGAAGTCGCTCAGTCGTGTCCGACTCTTAGTGACCCCATGGACTGCAGCCTACCAGGCTCCTCCATCCATGGGATTTTCCAGGCAAGAGTACTGGAGTGGGGTGCCACTGCCTTCTCCTATGATGATAGATGTGCCTTAAATGAAATTTACATTTTAATTTTTTAAATCTAATTTTAGATTAGAGCTAAAACTCTCATTGTGTTAATAACATTATCACTATGGAAATTTTCAACATGTCTTCCTAAAGGAACTTGAAATATTTTCACCATTTTCAGATGATTTGCCCTAAGAAAAAAGTGAACTCTGTCACTTACATCTGATGATTATATCATTGATTGTATTGTGCAACGAAAACCAGCTGGAATTGAGAGCAACCTGCTGAATTTTGGCTGACTCTAAAGAACTGTGATAAACTCTTTAAATTCTGTAATAACCTGACAAATTGGTTATATTATTAAGAAATCTCTATGTAGATATCCTTTTTTACTCCCTTTCTTGTTTGGTAAATGTAGAAATTCAAGCCAGCTGTGCTTGTGTTCTGGCATCAAAGGGAGGAGCCTTCCCAGGTGGCGCTAGTGGTTACAAACCCTCTGCCAATGCAGAGACTTAAGAGAGGCAGGCTCGATGCCCAGGTCGGAAGGTCCCCCGGAGGAGGGCATAGCAACCCCCTCCAGTATTCTTGCCTGGAGAATCCCATGGACAGAGGAGCCTGGCAGGCTATGGTCCATAGTCAGATACCACTGAAGCAACTTAGCACCCTGAGAAATGATCATTCAAGTGCCAACACTGGAGGTGGTTATACCTAGTAAAGAAAGCTTTTCATGCTGAAGCCTTTACTAAGTTTTGTATTTTGTCTCTCCAAGCTTGCTTTCTTGCACTCAAAAACAGAATGGAATCTCAGACCTTAAGAGTCACCTTCACCCTGTACCTCAGTGCCTTTAGGGGTCAATACCCTGATTGATGAGAAAAAGCAAGAAGTCTGCATGATTCAGTTATTCTAGCTCTTTGTCTTCAAGGTCAAAGCCCTAATCTAGGAAGCATGTTATAGCTAATATGTATCAAGTTTCACACAGTACTAGGACTTTTTCTTGACCTGATTATGACCCCTTTCAGATAAACTGAACATACGTGTCCATATTTATCCATGAAAAACCAGATTACATGAAAAGAAATTCACATGGGAGAGAGAGAATGCATTTCAAATGTTCTTGTGTAAAGCTAACTTATGTTTATTCCTCTCCAGTAGTCTTTCGTGTCTCTTCTTATTTCTCTCTCTGTACAGCACTAGAATGTTACATAGGTCCTGTGTATCCACAAGATGGATGTATTTTGTAATCCATCACGATGCTCTTAAGAATTTAAGAGCACATATCTGGCATCATCTACTTCTCTAAGCCATAGCCAGAGAATCACAGTCATGAGTTGGTAGGGCTTTGATAGCTCTTTGGGCTCCCTGGTGGCTCAGACAGTAAAGAATTTGCCTGCAATGCAGGAGACTCAGTTTCTATCTCTGGGTCGGGAAGATCACCTGGAGAAGAGAATGGCCACCCATTCCAGTATTCTTGCCTGGAGAATTCCATGGAGAGAGGAGCCTTGTGGGCTGTAGTCTATGAGGTTGCAAAGAGTTGGGCAAGACTGAGCAATTAACACTTTCAACACTTTCAGCATTTAATAGCTCTTTATCCTCTCCCATCTATTCCCTTTTCCCCACAGCTCCCAGAGGCTGAGTTCAACATCTCTCTGGCTTGTGTTCTTTGTTGGGTATCATGCTGCATTGTCCTTTGCTAACCTTCCACGTCAGCATTTGAGCTCTTTGATACCCAGGAGCTGAACTTTCTGATCAGGGAACAGGGAGCAGGAGAATAATTAAGAACTTTTCTGGTGAAGCAATCTGGAAGCAGAGGAGAAGCTAGTGATTTGGGAGAAGTCTGGTCTGAGACCTGTGATCTGTGATCTGGAAGGTGTACTGAGTGGGGAAAATTACAGCAAAGAGTGAAAAAGAGAGAGAGGGGGAAAGAAAAGAGAAGAGAGATAAACATAGAGTTGATTAAACATATTGATATTAATTCAGTTAGCATATTAGAGCAAATGTTTATTGTATGACATATGTGGTTATGGAGTAGAAAAGACTTAGCTGAAACTCAAGGAGATATTGAAGAATTAAAAAAAAAGTTAGAAACTTTGTATGGCTATGTAAACGTAGAACTGATCATATTAATTAATGAGAATTGTTTATCATTTGTAGCTAATTGTCATGCCACAGACTAGTGATTATGGATATCATGAATGTAATTTATTTGATTGTTACACTAAACTCCATTCATAATATACTCAATCTATTCAGTACTTCAACTTTCATGCTCAGGTGCTCAGAACTTAAATATGTAGAGCAGTTGGCATGAGATGCCATTCATTTCTTTTTCAAATTCTTCATTACTGAAATAACTAGGTAAAGAGTACTGATGAAAGCTGCAAAACATCACCTAATCATGTTTTTCCTTTAAAATTTCAGTGGAGTTAAATTTAACTTTTGTATTTAAAAGCATTATTTCATTCATAAACCTGACTATAAGTAAATATAAATTGCTATATATATTTCTTTAAATATACTTGAATGCTTCACTGGAAGGAAGGAAGGAAAGAAAGGAAGAAGACAGACCTAGTGTTTGGTTCTTGCTTCATGAGTAACAATTAATTATTATGAAAGGTCGATGCATTTGAACAATCCCTCCGTTGTCCACCAGCTCCTGCCCCAATGCCTTCTCCAAGTTTTTACTGTGCTCCAGCAGAAAATAGAATGTAAATAGAAAATCAAGTAGCATATTACATTGCACAAATTTATTTGATGATAACTCTAAATGCATTTGCCTATCAGATAACCTATCCTACTGGCTCTATCTCAAAATATTTCGCAGGTCCAACTGTTGCTTTCTATACGCACAGTACTTGGTGCAAGCCACTCTCTTTGTTTTTCTCCCAGATTTATGCAATAGCCATGTTTCCAGGCTCTCTTTCTACTGTGACTTCCACAGTGTAGAAGAAATCATCTTTTAGAAACATGATCAGATCATGTCATGCATTTGATGAGGGCCCCCTGTGGTTTCTAATTATATGTAACTGTTCCTTGCAGCCTGCGGGATCCTGGAAGACTTTGTCGCTGCCTTCTGCTCGCACCTACTAACATTCCCTGTCACTCACTGCAGTCCAGCCAGGTGGTCTTGGCCATTCTCGCCATGGGAACTTCCCAAATGTTGTTCCTTTTGACTAGAATATTCTTACCCTGACACTTTGTTGTTGTTTAGTCACTCAGTCATGTCTGACTCTGCGACCCCATGGATAGCAGCACGCCAGGCTTCTCTGTCCCTCACTATCTCCCAGAGTTTGCTCAGACTCATAGCCATTGAATCGATGGTGCCATCCAACCGTCTCATCCTCTGTCGCCCTCTTCTCCTTCTACCTTCAATCTTTCCCAGAGTCAGATCGGCTCGTCGCATCAGGTGGCCAGAGTATTGGAGCTTCAGCTTCAGCGTCAGTCCTTCCAATGAATATTCAGGGTTGATTTTGACTCTGCTGTCTACTCAGATGTCTTCTCAAAAGAAGGCCCTCCAAAACAACCCTATCAGCCTGTATCACTTACCTTATTTTACTCTACTTTAAAACATTGCCACCTTAAACCTTTTAGTCCTCTTTAAAGCCTTTGCCAGACTTTTCTCATCTATGTTTTTGTCTTGAGTAAAAGCTTCTTGAAAGTAGGAATGTGGACTGAATTGTGTACTTACCCTCAGAGATGACAAATAATGCCTGTTGTGTAATCAGCACATCAGTAAATATTTGTGGAGCAAATGAATACATGCTTATTCTTCATAAAGCAGAAGGAAAGAAACTTACAAATAAGAAAAGAAATTCCAAATAGTAGTTTCCTTGGCGATTTTTGGTCATTGTTCTTGAACATGTAACTGATATTAATGAGGCATTTTCGTTGAGACCTACCCCTGAAAAGCTTTCACTCCTCAGCTGCTGTATTCATTTTACAGTGCTTATTTTCAGAAAGCTGTTGTTGTAAAAAACACTTACTTACATGTCCTTGAACATGATATTTTTTTCAGTTTCTAGTGTGGTTGCCAAATGAGTATATTCATTCTCCTTTCCAAGTGAAGAAAGAGATTCTCCATTTCAAATTGGGTTTTGTGTTTCTTAAACCTGTTAGCATCATGCAGAGAGCAGAAATATATTAATAGAACTACAGAAATACTTGCTAACTCATTGTCTAACTCAGGTTTCAAATTATTACAGTGGCTATGGAAATAAGAATTTCTTTTTTCCCCCAAAGACATATTGTCTTAGTTCAGGTGGCTAAAATAAGATACCAGAAACTAGGTGTTATAAAAGGAACAGAAGTGATCTCCCAAAGTTCTGGAGGCTGGGAAGTTTAAGATCAAGTTGCTGGCTGATCTGATGTCATGTGAGGACTGACTTCCTGGTTCTCCAGTGGCCATCTCCTTGCCGTGAATACATCGCACAGGGTGGGAGAGGAAAGGGTCTCTCTGTGGTCTCTTTTATAAGTGCACTAACATCATTCACGAGGGCTCTACCTGCATGACTGAATTACTTCCCAAAGGCTCCACTCCCCATCTCATTGCAGGGGTAGGATTTCAATATATGAATTTGGGGGAGGGCACAGGCATTCAGTCTATTGAATATATCTTACTTGGTTTATCTTTGCCCCTTATGTTTTATATTATAGGCAGGGATAAAACATAAAGCACGGTTCATATTTGGGAGTTGTGGAAATCTTGGAACTGAGAGGGGCTTCCCAAGTGGCGCTAGTTGTAAAGAACCTGCTTGCCAATGTAGGAGACATAAAAGATGTGGATTCAATCCCTGGGTTGGAAAGATCCCCTGGAGGAGGACATGGAAATCCATTCCAGTATTCTTGCCTAGAGAATCCTATGGACAGAGAAGCCTGGTGGGCTGCCATCCATAGGGTCGCAAAGAATCAGACATGACTGAAGCAACTTAACTCAGACACACACAGAGGAACTGAGAACATGCATTTTCTAAGAGATAAACACTGCAGGCCCCAGCTGGTTATTGTCATGTAAGTTTGCTGTAATGCAAATTAAATTATTTTAAAAATTAACTGGAAATATAATTTTTTTTTAAATTTTACTGTGGGCATCTAATTCTATATTTTAAGAAAATGTTTGCAGACCTACATCATGCAGCAGATGAGGTTAAAGACACCTATGAACTATGATTGGCTTATGACCATCATTTCATAATTTGAATGAAATCTACTGGACAGGCAGCTGTTGGTCCCTTCTGCATCCCCACCATCATATATGTTCTGATAAACCCTTGCTGTTGTCATTTACCTCATGGCAGAACCACTCTGCTTCCAGATTTTCTCTGTTCTTTTTCCCTGAAACACACATCAAGGTCTGCATCACTAGACTGGATGTTTCTTAGAGCCTCTAACTTTCAATCCAGAGAATACCTTTTTCAGAGTGCTCAGCTGGATCGGGTGGGCGCGTATGTAAGTCCTGCCATGAGTGTATGCCTCCTTGAGCCATTCTTGAAATGAGAGCTTTACATAATTAAAATTCCAAAGTCCTCCTAAGATGGCCATTTGAACAGCTCTTCTTCTCCCCACCCTGATCCATTATGTTCTCTCCCCAGCTCCAGTGCCTGGGACATAGGTGGTTGTCATATGTATTTGTTAGGTTGAAGCAGTATTCCAGCCTTACCAGGCGAAAGTTTGTGTTTCACCATGTATAAGGGCCCACACAAGGGACTAAGCCCTATTACTGAATGGACATTCTTTAGATTCTAGATGAGTGAACACCCTCAAAGTGCACTTCTCTGTTAAGTGGTGGTGAGGGTTGGTTATTCTCAGTTCAGTTCAGTCACTCAGTTGTGCCTGACTCTTTGTGACTCCATGGACTGCAGCACACCTGTCCATCACCAACTCCTGGAGTTTGCTCAAACTCATGTCCATCAAGTCAGTGATGACATCCAACCATCTCAACCTCCATCATCCCCTTCACCTCCTGCCTTCAGTCTTCGCCAGCATCATGGTCTTTTCCAATGAGTCAGTTCTTCGAATCAGGTGGCCAGAGTATTGGAGCTTCAGCATCAGCCCTTCCAATGAATATTCAGGACTGATTTCCTTTAGGATTGACTGATTTGATCTCCGTGCTGTCCAATGGACTCTCAACAGTCTTCTCCAACACCACAGTTGAAAAGCATCAATTATTCAGTGCTCAGCTTTCTTTATGGTCCAACTCTCACATCCATACATGACTACTGGAAAAACCATAGCTTTGAATATATGGACCTTTGTTGGTAAAGTTATATCTCTGCTCTTTAATATGCTGTCTAGGTTAGTCATAACTTCTCTTCCAAGGAGCAAACGTCTTTTAGGTTCATGGCTGCAGTCACCATCTGCAGTGATTTTGGAGCCCAAGAAAATAATTTCTCACTGTCTCCATGGTTTCCCCATCTACTTACCATAAAGTGATGGGACCGGATGCTATGACCTTCGTTTTTTGAATGTTGAGTTTTAAGCCAGATTTTTCACTCTCTTTAACTTTCATCAAGAGGCTCTTTAGTTCCTCTTTCTACCATAAGGTTGGTGTCATTTCCATATCTGCGGTTATTGATATTTCTCTCTGCAATCTTGATTCCAGCTTGTGCTTCATCCAGCCTGGCATTTCATATGATGTACTCTTCATATAAGTTAAATAAGCAGGGTGACAATAAATAGTCTTGATGTACTCCTTTCCTCATTTGAAACAAGTTCATTGTTCCATGTCCAGTTCTAACTGTTGCTTCTTGACCTGCATACAGATTTCGCAGGAGGCAGGTAAGGTGGTCTGGAATTCCCATCTCTTAAAGAATTTTCTGCAGTTTGTTGTGATCCACACAGTCAAAAACTTTAGCATAGTCAATGAAGATTAAGTAGATGTTTTTCTGGAATTCTCTTGCTTTTTCTATGATCCAACCGATGTTGGCAGTTTGACCTCTGGTTCCTCTGCCTTTCCTAAATCTGGGTTGAACATCTTGAATTCTCAATTCACGTACTGTTGAAGCCTAGCTTGGAGAATTTTGAGAATTACTTTGCTACCTTGTGAAATGAGTACAATTGTATGTTAGTTTGAATATTCTTTGGCATTGCCTTTCTTTGGCATTGGAATGAAAACTGACCTTTTCCAGTCCTGTGGCCACTGCTGCTGCTGCTGCTGCTGCTGCTAAGTCGCTTCAGTCATGTCCGACTTGTGTAGCAATCCCATGGACTGCAGCCCACCAGGCTCCTCCATCCATGGGATTTTCCAGGCAAGAGTACTGGAGTGGGGTGCCATTGCCTTCTCAGGTGGCCACTGCTGAGTTTTCCAAATTTGCTATCATATTGAGTGCAAAACTTTAATAGCATCATCTTTGAAGATTTGAAATAACTCAGCTGGAATTTCTCTACTAGCTTTGTTCCTAGTGATGCTTCCTAAAGCCCACTTGACTTTGCACTCTAAGCTGTCTGACTCTAGATGAAAGAACTGCCTTTTCATACTGTGTGCATGGGTCCTTCATATTCTTCATGGGTTATTCTAGGCCTTGTTTATTCTTTTCAGAGATTGCAACCCTAGGTAACAATGTCAAAATCTTTTGGAGTCAAGGCAGAGTAATATGTCTTGAACTTTAGTTTATATTTCAAAAATGAAAAAAAAAATGTTGTGAGTAACATAACCTAACTTGATCCTCTTTTCAAAACACTGCACTGGTGGGATCAGAGGCATGTACTGTGACTGATGCAAAGCCAGAGATGTGCGTGTATTTGTGTGTGTGTGTATCTTACTCCTTGTACAATCTAGTAGCTTGCAATTGTAGCCATTACTCTTGAAGATCGGAAGTGAAACACATGTGGCATCTGTGAATCTGGAAGTGACATTCTAGAAAAAATGACCAAGCAGAAGAAAACAAACAAACCAACCTAGTGCCATAAATGCACCAATGGCCTCCTGTGTCCCATTTTCTCAACAACAAAAGTCTTAAAACTGTACATAAAGCCTTCCTCGTCGTATACTACTATTATTTTTGATTCATTAAATACTTTTTCAGCTGTAATCAAACTTGTTTAAAGCTCACATGCTCATGGACCAGAAAAACACTTTAGAAGAAATGTGAGCAATCAAAGCACACTTGCCAGCGTATTATTATTGGTATTTTTCAGCATAATGCAGTTTCTGTTCAGTCTACTCCCCTTTCTGAACGTTTTTATGTCTGAAGGCGTATACAAATGCAAACCCCTAATAGAATTCTTATTATCTCAGCACTGGGGCTGTATTTACTTGCCAGAATATTCATAATATTAGGTGCCTTGTGAAAGCCATTTTATTTTTATGACTGAGATTGTTTTGGAGAAACAATGGTTTGAATCAAGAATGACCACTGCAGGGGCTTCCCTGGGGGTCCAGTGCTTAAGGTTTTGCCCTCCAATGTGGGGAGTGCGGGCTCAGTCCTTGTTTGGGTAGCTAAGGTCCTACATGCCTAGTGGCCAAAAAACAATAACATCACACAGAAACAATACTGTGAAAAAGTCAATAAAGACCTTAAAAATGGTCCACATTGGAAAAAAAAATCTTAACGAAAGACTGGTGCTACTTAGTGTTGGTAATATGTTGTGATCTCTTTTCTCTGTTTGATAATAGATAAGGACTCATTTAACTCATGTTTAAAGGTTTTCCCACTTCCTACACCTGCTTATATTGTGATGTTAATAAATGTCACCGTTGAACTTCTGCAGTTAAAGACTGTAATGATAGTTCACCAGCTTTATACCAATCCAAACATCAAGGAGAGTGAATGTGATTGCAAACCTTGTTCTTGCCCATCTTTACCCCACAGTATCCTATCCTATCCTATCCTATCTGATCCTATTCCATTCCATCCTCTTTACAAATATCCAAATGTCCACACACATATGAGAAAACGAACCTTTGAAAATTCTGTTTGCATAATCCCGACATAAAATTTCTACAAGAACAACTGTTGAAGAAAAAACCGACTCTTGAACCTTTACAGTAAGTTAGGGACCCTATTTGAGAACATATTTAAACTCTCCAACAACAATGGGTGGCAACACCCACTAAGCCAGGCTAACTTATGGTAAAGTTCTGCAAGTCACAGCTAGTCTGCTGCCTGAAAATAGAAATGTAGATTCCTTAAAGAGATACAGAGGAAGAAAGGGCATAAAGATTTAATTTTAAATATTTAGATTGGTGCAAAAGTAACTATGGTTTTGCATTGATGAACTTTGCCATTTGATATTGGAATACATTCTTAAATAAATGTGATTATGTTATGCATCATTTTAGTATGCATTTCTCACTTAATCTTTTTATTGCTAAGGACTTACTTGCTGTGCATTTTATATTTATTTTAGACTAGGGAAATGATGTTAAACAAAAAGCAAATTCAGGAGATTTTCTTATTTGTGTTCAAAACGGGACATAAAGCAATGGAGACAACTCACAACTTCAACAACACATTTGGCTCAGAACTGCTAATGAACATATAGTGCAATGGTGGCTCAAGAAGTTTTGCAAAAGAGATGAGAGATTTGAAGCTGAGGAGTGCAGTGGCTGGCCATCTGATATTGACAATGACTAATTGAGAGGATCGTTGAAGCTGATACTCTTACAACTACACAAGGACAGTAAATCTGTAGTTGCCGAAGAACTCAACATGGACCCTTCTGTGGTGATTTGACATTTGAAGCAAATTGGAAAGGTAAAAAAGCTCGATAAGTGGGTGCCTCATGAGCTGAGCACAAACCAAAAAATCATCGTTTTGAAGTGTAATTTTCTCTCTTCTACACAGCAGCAGCGAACTGTTTCTCAATGGGATTGTGATATGCAACGAAAAGTGGTTTGTATATGACAGCCAGTGATGACCAGCTCAGTGACTGGACCAAGAAGAAGTTTCAAAGCACTTCCCAAAGCTAAACTTGAACCAGAAAAAGTCATGGTCACTATTTGGTGATCTGCTGCCAGTCTCATCCACTACAGCTTTCTGAATCTCTGCAGAACCATTACGTCTGAGAAGTATGCTCAGCAAATCAATTCAGTTCAGTTCAGTTCAGTCGCTCAGTCGTGTCCGACTCTTTGAGACCCCATGAACCACAGCACACCAGGCCTCCCTGTCCATCACAAACTCCCAGAGTTCACCCAGACTCACGTCCATCGAGTCAGTGATGCCATCCAGCCATCTCATCCTCTGTCGTCCCCTTCTCCTCCTGCCCCAATCCCTCCCAGCATCAGAATCTTTTCCAATGAGTCAACTCTTTGCATGAGGTGGCCAAAGTACTGGAGTTTCAGCTTTAGCATCATTCCTTCCAAAGAAATCCCAGGGCTGATCTCCTTCAGAATGGACTGGTTGGATCTCCTTGCAGTCCAAGGGACTCTCAAGAGTCTTCTCCAACACCACAGTTCAAAAGCATCAATTCTTTGGCGCTCAGCCTTCTTCACAGTCCGACTCTCACTTCCATACATGACTACAGGAAAAACCATAGCCTTGACTAGACAGACCTTGTTGGCAAAGTAATGTCTCTGCTTTTCAATATGCTATCTAGGTTGGTCATAACTTTCCTTCCAAGGCGTAAGCGTCTTTTAATTTCATGGCTGCAGTCACCATCTGCAGTGATTTTGGAGCCCCAAAAAATAAAGTCTGACACTGTTTCCAGTGTTTCCCCATCTATTTGCCATGAAGTGATGGGACCAGATGCCATGATCTTTGTTTTCTGAATGTTGAGCTTTAATCCAACTTTTTCACTCTCCTCTTTCACTTTCATCAAGAGGCTTTTTAGTTCCTCTTCACTATCTGCCGTAAGAGTGGTGTCATCTGCATATCTGAGGTTATTGATATTTCTCCCGGCAATCTTGATTCCAGCTTGTGCTTCTTCCAGTAGATACACCAAAAACTGCCTTGCCTGCAGCTGGTATTGGTCAACAGAATGGGGCCAATTCCTCTTCACCACAATGCCCAACCACACATCATACAACCAACACTTCAAAGGTTGAACAAGTTGGGCTTCAAAATTTGGCCTCATCCACCATATTCACCTAACCTCTTACCAACCAACTATCTCTTCGTCAAGCATCTCAACAACTTTTTGCAGGGAAAACACTTCTAACACCAGCAGGAAGCAGAAAATGCTTTCCAAGGGTTTGTTGAATCCCAAAGCATGGATTTTTACATTACTGGAATAAACCAACCTATTTGTCATTGGCAAAAATATGTTGATTATAATGGTTCCTACTTTTTGAACAACTTAATAGGTAGTCAGTACAAAAAAAATAATGGGAGTAATCTTACTGAAAGGATGATTAGATTTATTATCCTTGAAGTTTCATAGGAGAAGATGGAAGGAACACATTAAAACATTCCTAGTCCTTATAATTGCATTCTGTCTCAGCAATAGGATATTTAGACCATGCATTATTACACAGGAAATAAACCGAAAACTTTGCCTTTAATTGGTTATCCCTGGAGCTATCAACTTTGTCTTTATTCAGTGATATATATATTGAAATCTTACTCTTGTATTAAAATGGAGGCTTAGTTATTTTCCCAACAAAAATAAGCATATCCTTATGCATATTTATTGTGTATATGTTTACATGTGTGTATATCAAATTGGCAGATCCAGTATAACTTTTTCATATTAATATTTGCATGTTCCTCAGAAATTGGCTAACTAGTATTATTTATGGTAATATAATTGTCCAGCATTCAGTTGCTATATTATATATAAATATGACATGATATATATTTAATAGTTATTTATAATCACTGCCGCTAAGTCACTTCAGTTGTGTCCGACTCTGTGCAACCCCATAGACGCCAGCCCACCAGGCTCTGCTGTCCCTGGGATTCTCCAGGCAAGAACACTGGAGTGGGTTGCCATTTCCTTCTCCAGTGCATGAAAGTGAAAAGTGAAAGTGAAGTTGCTCAGTCGTGCCCAACTCTTAGCAACCCCATGGACTGCAGCCTACCAGGCTCCTCCGTCCATGGGATTTTCCAGGCAAGAATACTGGAGTGGGGTGCCATTGCCTTCTCCAATGCATGAAAGTGAAAAGTGAAAGTGAAGTTGCTCAGTCGTGCCCAACTCTTAGCAACCCCATGGACTGCAGCCTACCAGCCTCCTCCGTCCATGGGATTTTCCAGGCAAGAGTACTGGAGTGGATTGCCATTGCCTTCTCTGATTTATAGTCACATGCATTAGTTAATCACCTAGCTGTGTCTGACTCTTTGGGATCCCATGGACTGTAGCCTGCTAGGCTCCTCAGTTCATGAATTCTCTAAGCAAGAATCCTGGAGTGGATAGTCATTCACTTCTCCAGTGGAGCTTCCCTATACAGATATTGAATCCAGGTCTCTGGCATTGCAGACAGATTCCTTACCATGGAACCATCAGGGAAGCCCTATTTATAGTCAAAAGCCATTATACCTAATATGCATGTTTGTAAATATTATATATGCATTTACATATATATAACTCAAACGTCATTATAATGCTTTTACTTGTTACAAGGATGTTTTGAGAGAAAAAGCCACATATGGAGAGGTAACATAGACTAGTCATTTGGATTCTAGCTTCCAATCCTGGCTTTATCCCTTAACAGGTGTTTGATTTTAGACACGTTGCCTCAACTCTCAGTTATAATGAGTGTAATAATTGTGCCAATGTTACAGTTTCATTATGAGGGTTAAATAAATTAGTACTTGTAATATGCTTAGAATAGAATCAGCTACATGTAAGTTAAATAGATAGCAATAGAACTAGTAACAAAAAAAAAATCCCACAAATATTCAAGGAGTATCACATCCTATCTTTATACCTCACTTTGAAGTTCCAATACTAGCTTTCCAAAATATTCTATCTGAATTCTAAGAAGGGACTCAATATTGTTGATTAAATATTTAAATTATGTTTGTGATAGCTAGTCATGTATTCATTTTTAGATAGGTCAAATTTATGAGGCAGCGAAGTTGTAATATTATGTGTGGTGTGTACAGTTTTATAGTGCATTTGGGCCCCTTGTATAATCAACATGTGCTGTTCATTTATGTCCATTTTATAGGACAAGGAATATAATGATGATATTTTAAATTATTACACAGGCCTAACATTGTTCTAGCCTCGCCTTTATAGCATATTGTTGATCATATCTCTGATTTATTTGAAAAACAAATCCTTATTCAGGAACACAATATCCAATTACAAAATTACTCCTGAGGGAAAATACAAGCTGTTTTATGGTGTGATTTCCAAGAATGCATTGTGGTGTAAAGTAGAAATTACCTACATTAATTTTGCTTTCTTTTATTTATTAGAAAACCGTCTCTGCCTTTAAGTTTTACCTTCTTTGTTATAGAAGCCTAGAATTTAATATATAAGTCAGCATGTCATCATTCTTATGCAGCTGTCCATTCATCCCTTGATTCTTCTGTTGCCTTTTGTTGAACCTCCTCTAGTTTCATCAGATTTAATTAGTATCAATTTCTAGTGTCAGCAACACTGCAGTGCTTCACGAGGCTATATGAATGGCCTCTGATGGCTTTAATGTAAATCCTAGTCATCCCAGCTCAGATGTAGAAAAACTTTACTTAAAAGTGGTTTCTGCTATAAAGACATAAGCTCCCTCTCATCTCTATATCATATCTCAATTTCTTCATTTCATTACAGAAAGGACACGGGGATGTAGAAAGGGCATATATAAAAAGTTCCAAAAAGATGAGAGGTTTGAAAAATAACTCTTAAGTGAAAATGTCAAATGGATTTGGAGGGTTGCCCAGCTACCTCCCTGCCCCCACATTCATCCAACATCCATCGAGTTCTCCTTACCCCATCTGGAAGCTCAGCTTCACTCCTGTTCCTGGAACCAGGCCAGCCCACATTGAAAACTCAATGAGCCCTGCAGCCATTTCTTACCTAACAGATCGACGCTAAACATGTTTCCTGGTGCTATTATCTGGTCTCTTGTTTTATTCCTTTGCTCCTGTTCTCACCTTGTACCTAACACCGGTCTCCTATCTTTTTGTCTGATTTTATGTCCTTAAAACTTATTGACCAGGTGACCACTCCCTGCTCCCTTCTTGGATTTTATTGTTTATAGTTATTGTCTCTGTTTGCTGCTGCCTGTCTTTCTTGTATGCAGGATATCTGCGTCTTAGTTTCCACTTCACTTAGCCCTTGGAGCATCTTGATGATACGTTGTGGTCTTTTTTTGAGGGATCCCTCCACCCCTTGCCACAGAACATGCTGATGTGAGATCCTTCTCTGTTCTATCCTCATCACTTATATAGTTACTAAATCCAGTTACATAGTGATTGATAACCTGATGCTGAAAATCAAAGCTGGACTCATAGCTTAGACTTGGTTATCAAGAAGTAGAGACAACAACATTTGTCAGTAATAGGGGACTTTTAGTTCATAGTGAAATGCAAGGTTTGATATCTTAAAGCCTTTGAAGCTTTAACTTGATTAAGAGATTAGAATTCAAAACTTAGGTTTGGGAATCACCGCATTTATCCTATCATACTTAGTCCCCTTACTCCATGGTCAAAACCTTTTGGGGTCTCTCAGTTCTACCAACATTTTGCTCGTAGTTCTTATCAGAGTATTCAAGACTGTCTGTAATCAGTATTCCTTCCTTAAACTCCTGCATGCTTCATTTCCTACTCCTATCCTGTGATCTAGTAAAGTACTGCTTTATCCCGCAATTCCTAACAGTAGCTACTTTGGTGCCTTTGTTCAGTGTGTTGCCTGTACTTAGAATTATCCCCTTATTTCTGTCTATCAGAACACTATCTAGTTTTTAAGGCAAACTTCAAGTGCTGCTCTGTCCATGATTCATTTCCTCTCTTCTCCAAATCAGATGAGCTCTCCTCCTTTGAATTCACATAATCATTTGTTTTGGCATCTTTTATTGAATCTGTTCTTAAATTTGTCTTGTATTATTGGTACACAGTGAAACACAGTTTAATTAATTAGAGCGGCTCAAAACATTCTCAAATTGTAAAATGCTTAAAATGTTAGCACACGTTTTATCAGGCAAGCCCAGGTAAGCTAGTTGGCTGGTAGTTCTCAAGGAAGGGCTAGCTGCTAAAATAACCCCTTCCTGATCTTGGCTATGGTTTTGGCCCCTAAAAGCTTAAATATCAATGAGAATTATTCAGGGTCCTGTGGTTGGCTGGAGTTTCTAGGACCATGATGGCAATCTAAGAAGGCTTCTCTTTGGTAAATAGTCCTTTCGTCAGCCTGACCCAGAGAACACTGGATGGGAAAATCCTGGGAATGCAGGAGGACCATCTGCTTGCTCTTTACCTGAAACTCAGGTGTTTGCTATATTCTGACTGGTCTTCTCCTCCTGCTCCACATGTAGTCCATCACCACAGAAGAGAAGAATTTAAATTCTAACCAAGTTTCCCCCTACAAGTTTGAGGAAAGTGCCTAGGCAATGTGTAGGAGACAACTGCAGTTATTTTAAATGGTTAAACTGTTTTAATGCAAAGGTACCTTTTCATACCTTTTCAAAGGAGAAGGGGGTGGCAGAGGATGAGATGTTTAGATAGCATCACCAACTCAGTGGTATGGATTTGAGCAAACTCTGGGAGATAGTGGAGGACAGAGGAGCCTGGCATGCTACAGTCTACAGGGTCACAAAGAGTCAGACATGACTTAGCGCCCGAACAACAACAACAACAACAAATTTTTTATAGGATTTTATTACATATGTATCCTTTGCCTCACAAGGTCAGGGGGTTGCCTTAGTCATTCATCAGCAGGTAGTACAACGTCTGAATACGCTTTGTGGTCAGTTGTTTGTTATTCGGATTGAGACTGAGACTGATTGGGCTCTCCAAGCAGGAGAATTGATAGATGGTGGATTTTTTTTTTTTTTAGGTGGATTTTTTTTTTAGGAAGATGTCAAAGAAGCAAGCTGCCACAGTTCATTGTTTCTCTAGCAAAATCACCAAAAATAGTTGAGCAATTCACTCAACTTTGAGCCTCAAGACCTTCATCTTTAAAATGCTGATAGTAATACCTACCACAGAAGGTTGTTGCTCACTCAACATATATTTATTGATCACATATCATATTCTAAGTGCTGGGTTTTAGGAATACGTCAGTGAAAATTACAGACACAGTTCTAGATCTTATGAAAAGTTTCAATGTGAAATTGAATCATTATTTTATGCTTTAACAATTAAAATAGTAAACACATAGTTTACATAAGTATTATAAAAATCCCTCTAGTCTGCAAGAATTAAAAAAAAATCCTCTGACCTTTAGGAATGATCATTTTAGGACAATCTTTTGGGTTGGCTAAAAAGTTCATTTGGATTTTTTTAAAGAACTTATGGAAAAACTTGATTGACCTTTTTGGTGAACTCAATATGTTATATTCCCTTTCACCAAAGAGTATTTGTCCAGCTAGGAGTCAACACTCCTCTTATGTGTAACTAGAAGAGGCAGCACTTTTGCTGTAAATGTTTTAAGAAGCACTGGAATACCTTCCTCATAACTTCCCTCAAATAACTGTATTATCTACCTTCCTGGCCAACTCCAGCTCCACTATCAGAAGTACATTGAATGCTTTTGAGTACGTGTATAAATTTTAAGCCCTTGCAACTCAAGGAATTTTCTGAAATTGCAAATACTCTTCAAGGATAAAAGTCATATATTATCATCAGCTATGAATATAATTCATTTCTTGATTCACATCATGGTGCCTAGCTGAGATCACTGGGTAGCCAGCTAGTAAGTACGAAGTCCTGTGGGTGGGAAGTGAGGAGGGATGCCATTTCTATAGTTAAGACCCTTGTTACCCCATTTTTTACTCTATTAGTCTCTATCTTATTTTTTGTTGCCTTGTCCTATCAGAATTTTATTTTTTAATGTCCTCATTCATGTTTGAAGCACATTTGGTCAGAAATAGCACTGGAAGATGGAGAAGGCAATGGCACCCCACTCCAGTACTCTTGCCTGGAAAATCCCATGGGCGGAGGAGCCTGGTGGGCTGCAGTCCATGGGGTCACAAAGAGTCGGACACGACTGAGCGACTTCACTTTCCCTTTTCCCTTTCCTGCATTGGAGAAGGAAATGGCAACCCACTCCAGTGTTCTTGCCTGGAGAATCCCAGGGACGGGGGAGCCTGGTGGGCTGCCGTCTATGGGGTCGCACAGAGTCGGACACGACTGAAGCGACTTAGCAGCAGCAGCACTGGAAGAATCCTAACTGGCTTTTCACTTCCACTTTGTGAACATAGCAGTTTAACATGGGCAGTGTATCATCACCCATGTTACATACGATGGTGACAAAAGTATCTGTGTATAAAATATGTGTGTGTGTGTGTGTGTGTGTGTGTACACACAGACATAAACATGTATGTGGGAATTATATACATATACACATATATAAACAAATATAAAATTAATCCCTAGTACATACTTTCTACTCATAAGTGAAAATGTTAGTTGCTCAGTCATGTCCGACTCTTTGTGACACCATGGACCATAGCTCTCCAGGCTCCTCTGTCCATGTCATTCCCCAGGCAAGAATACTGGAGTGGGCTGTCATTCCCTTCTCCAGGGGATCTTCTCAACCCAGGGATCAAACCCAGATCTCCTGAATTGCGGGCAGATTCTTTACTTTCTCAGCCTTATAAGCAAAATAGTTAACTACAGGATTGGGGTGCTTTTCTGTTTTTTTATTGAGCCAACTCTCTGAATATGAACAATCCACCTTGAAATACTAAGAGTACTGTGTGTAACCATTGTGCTTGATCCCGTGGCATCACAACACTTAACTAATTGTGCCTATAAAGTGACTCTCTGAGAGCTCACTTCAAGAGAGGACAAGAGGGTTCAGGTGCCTCTCAGGATGTAAAATGATGAATTCTGGATGCACATTTTCAACAGATGGACTCGGCATTATGAAGGCAGCCACGAAAGGCAGCAGGTGGAAGAGGCAGCAGGAAAGCAACGCCACTTGCAGGAGCACTTGACATTAATTACACCTGTTGGAATTCTCGCCCAGCCCTTTGTTTTCAGATGTGTTCTGAATATCATTATTGTGAGGCAAAAGAGAGGGAAAAGAAGCTGAGCATTGTGAACAGGAAATGAAGAATCTTCCCTGTGAGACAAGGGGAAAGCCAGTGGGTGAAGCTTCTCTGGCTTCTGATTAATCAAATCACATGTGCAAAAAGGGGAGCCAGGCACACGATTACTTATAGTGATCCCAATGATTCCATCTGGACATGACATTTTTTTTTTAATTTTATTGAAGTATAGTTAACTTACAATGTTGTGTTAATTTCTGGGTTTTAGGACTACTTCAGTGACATTGCACAGTTCTAGATCTTGTGAAATTTTTCAATGTGAATTGGATTATGATTTTATGCTTTAACAATTAAAATATTAAGGACATCGTTTACCTAAGTCACTGCACAGCAGAGTGACTCTGTTATGGTTTCATATTCTGTTCTGTTATGGTTTATCACAGGATTGAATATAGTTCCCTGGAGTGTACAGTAGTAGGACCTTGTTGCTTATCCATTCTATATGTCATGGTTTGCATCTGCTAACCACAAGTCTGGGCAGGGCAACTTAAAAATTGATGTTTGAAGCTAGTATATACTTAGTTCCTCAGAAATTAAACATGTTTCTTGGTATCTGCAGAATATTAAATATATACATTTACCTTTTTGTATTATCTGAACACATTTAAAACTACTTTGGAGGACATTTGATTGTTTTTTTTAATGCTTAAGATTCTTCGTTTATTTGTGCCTATGGAATTGGGTCCCAGCTTCCCCAGGAGGTTTTCCCTTGTCAATCAGCACAGGCTGCATCTTCTGTACACTGTGGCTCACACTGAGGCTGCTTCCTTCATGATGAGTGACGACTAGTTGCCTAAAACTGCTTGGGTGCTTCTTATCTTTTATCATGCCTTTCTTTCTCTCTGGAATGCTCCTACCTGCTTCTTGATTTTCTGCTCATCATGAAATGTCAAGTAAGGGGTTAAATCTGCCAGGATGCAATCGGTTATTGTCCTAGGGAGCCATGCACCTTCATTCTCCTCAAAGTCATAGGGCTTGCACATTCATCTGTGTCGTGCCTGGCACCTTGCAAGGTCCTAGGACCTCCTCTCCCCCTCTTTCCTTGGCTGTGAACTCCCAAGGGAAGCCCCATTTCTACTCTTTTGTAAGTCTCCTTTCTGCTAGCTCTTGATCTCTCACTGAATAGTGTCTGAATACATAAATAAATAGTGTCTGATCTGAAAAAGATTGGCTTGCCTTCACCTATAGGTGAAGTACCACTACAAAGTAACTTTAAGAGTATCTCAATATCTTCTGAAAAAATAAGATACGGTTTTCAAAATTATCAATCATCTTCAGGTTTTGCTCACTTTTCAGTGAGGCTTACTGTGATTACTACTCTATTAAAAATAGCAACCATTCTCTTTCCTCCTTCAAAGATTTATGCATGATTAGAATTTTGCCTTTATAAGATGATGTGAAGTAGAACACATATTTTCTAAGTAGGAGGGGGCACAATTAAAAAGTGAGATCTATTGAAGTGAAGGGATAATATAATGACATGGAAGTAAATATAATGGTGAAGAAAAGGCTGTGGGTTAATGATATTTTCAGTTCCAAGTATACAGAAACATCATAATGGCAGAGTTTGAATTTTCTCACAAATAAGAGAACTTATTTATATATACATCAATGATGGCATGTTTGCACTAGCTCAAAGATGTGAAAGCCAGCATCCATGCAGTTTTTTGTTTGTTTATATCTTTTCCATCATGGTTTCGAGATACCTGCCAAAGTTCCAGGTAATAGGCTCATATTCAAAAGGAAATGGAGGAAAGAAAGGTGCCCAAGGATCTTTACCCTGTGTCTCAGGAAAGCAAAAACTTTACCAGAGTCCACTCTTCAAATAGCTGCCAGTGTCTAGAGGGACAGATTCATGTCACATGGCTTCTCCCAGATGCGAAGGAAGCTAGAAAACAGGAAGATTTTGGTTTTTCAGACTCTGTAGTGGAGAGAAGTACAAGAAAAGAGGATTTGGATTGGGCTTGGGACTACCCAACCAACAGTGTCTGCCTCATAAAATATCAGGTAGATAAAATGAATTGACCAAAGGAAATGATGGAAAGAAGACATTAACTCATGGAGGGATATATGAGAAAAATGAATAATTCCATCGTATGATGAACCTACATGTATTGATTAAAATGTATTATTTATCTATTGAAAAATATATAATATCAAAAACAAAATGTAAAGTGATAAGAAATTAGATATGTACATTACACTACTCATATAATTAAAAACACACAAAACAATACTGATCTGCTTAGGTGTCAAAGTATAGATGGCAGACTGGAAGCTACACAGCAAATTCGGCCTAGTGTTTGCCTTCTTTGGGAAGGACGAGGGTAATGGAATGGGGAGCACTGAATGGGATTTCAACTGAAATTTGCAGAATTTCTCATCTTTTATTTTCTTAAAGCATATGGCTGGTATGTACATTGTGGTTTTTTGTATGTGCTACATTTTAATGTGTTGTTAAGAAAAACAAAGAGAAGTAAGAGTTAAAATATAGTCATGTTATTGCAAATGAATTTAAAGGAACATAATATGAAGATGGTATCCCCAGGTGGCACTAATGGTAAAGACCCTGCCTGCCAATGCAGGAGACATAAGAGATGTGGGTGGGTTCAATCTGATCCCTGGGTCAGGAAGATCCCCTAGAGGTGAGCATGGCAACCCACTCCAGTATTCTTGCCTAGAGAATCCCATGGACAGAGAAGCCTGGCAGGCTATGGTCATAGGGTCGCAAAGAGTTGGACACGACTGAAGTGGATATGCCCACATTTTTATTTTATGGGGGACTCTCATTGCCACGAACCTAGGACACAGAAACATGAAGAGGAAGGCTCAAATCAGCCCTTGACTTATTTTTTAACTTACTCCTTTTGAAATTCAATACTCTTATTTGCAAGATGAGGGTTATGTGTTAGGTTTATTTTTTTTCTCCACTTCTCAGCAATACTGATCATTTAAGAATGTTAGTCATGTATGGCAAAACCAATACAATATTGTAAAGTAATTAGCCTCTAATTAAAAGAAATAAATTTAAATTTAAAAAATTAAAAAAAATAAAATACATCATTAAAAAAAGAATGTTAGTCATGTTGTGATAAGACATGATTTTAAAATATTTACTGTTAAGTAATAAGCTGTGGGTGTCATAGGTTTTATAAAGTATTAAATTATTCATTGATTTGATTCATATTTATTAAGTGCCTACTATATGCTGTTTCAGCACTGGAAATTGGCATAAACAAATAAAAATTCCTTGTTCTGATGAAGATAACTTCCTAGTTGAGATGATAGATGATAAGCACATACCAGGTTGATAAGTGGTGTTAAATTCAAAAAGCAAAAATGTAGCAGTATTAGAGGGTGCTCAGGACAAGGTGAAAGAAAGAAAGAAAGTCGTTCAGTAGTGTCCAACTCTTTGGGACCGCATGGACTGTAGCCCACCAGGCTCTTCCGTCCATGGGATTTTCCAGGCAAGAATACTGGAGTGGGTTGCCATTTCCTTCTTCAGGGGATCTTCCCAACCCAGGGATTGAACCCGGGTCTCCCACGTTGTAGGCAGACGCTTTACCATCTGAGCCACCAGGGAAGTCCTCAGGACAAGGTGACTAAAGTTAATGTTATCTTAGGTGGGGTTTTCCTGACAAGGCAATATTTAGCATCAAAATAATATAAAAGTAAAACATTTTCCTAAGTAATATTTGGGAGGGATGGTTTTAATCATATGTTTGTGTCATATATTATATAGGTTGATTATAGTAATTGTCAATACCCTATATATGTGTGTGTGTGTATTTCATATATATATATATATATATGTCGTTCATATATATATGAAAGTGAAAAGTGAAAGTGTTAGTTGTTCAGTTGTGTCTAACTCTTTGCGACTCCATGGTCTGTAGCCTCTGTCCATAGAATTCTCCAGGCAAGAATACTGGAGTGGATAGCCATTCCCTTCTCCAGGGGATCTTCCAGACCCAGGGATCAAACCTGGGTCTCCTGCATTGTAGGAAGAATCTTTACCATTTGAGCCACCAGGGATATATATATATAAATGCAAATTTTATATTAATAAAATAAATTAATAAAATTATATATTGAATATATATTTATTAAATTTAAGAAAATGGCCACACCATGTGGCCTGCAGGATCTTAGTTCCTTGACCAGGATTGGAACCCTCACCCCCTGCAGGTGAAGAGCAGTCTTAATTATTGGACTGGCAGAGATGTCCCCTCACTGCCTTGTATTTTAATACAGGATTATGTGTGCTTCATTGGAATTTGCTCTTTCTTATTACACACACAGTCCTTCTCTTACAAGTATTCCTGTTCAGGTGGGATGGACACACACTCTTACTTTCTAGTCAATCTCTTCATGTCGGTGTGGATGGAAACCTGTGGTTCTGTCCTCATTCATTTAGCATTCGAGGCTGATGTTCCTGTAGTACTATGGTGAAGTATCCTCTTTAGGAAAGCTTGTTGCCCTCATCACATCTGTATTAAGCAGTCATTGGATATAGAGTGTTGGCTAATAAGGTCTGGAAAATTTTTTTATCAGTTGTCTCTTGCCTCCTGGATGAGTGAAACGTAATTAGATCCATACAGGTTATATGTCCCCTTTTCACTTGAAATTTTAGCTATTGTGTATATAGATTGATATGGGTTGGAAGTTGACATATTCCTAAAAAGGCTTTAAAAAGGTTAAAAAGGGGTTTAAAAGTTAATTGTATTCTGGAATGCAATCAGACAACTAATAAAAATTATTATCCAGAGTTGGTCAATGTGAATTTTTAGTATGTCTTTGATTTTAGGTCATCACAGCACTCAAGGGGTTCTTGTGACAAATAGCATAGTGGAAGGTTAATTGCAAAATGAAAAGGTCTTAATTTAACGTGAAAATTAGCAATAGGAGCTAAGCTTTAGCAATCTGAGTAACCGAGAATACTGCCACTCAGCCCAGTGTCTGGAACATGGATATTATTGAATGATGGAAAGAAAACCCTCTGTCATCGAACCATGGGACTCTCTGGATGTTGTAGAAAGCTCTGAGACACAAAACACAATGTTAGCTTTGAGTAAGTCCCCCTTGACCTGTTAGTATTGTCACAACTTTTTCCTTACTTGGAAAATATCATCAATGTTAAAACCCACAAACATTTTGATAAGCCTGCATCATTTACTTTTTACCTTCTAGATAGATAGTCCTTCTAGACAGAAGTGCCTGCTGTGCAGATGGGGACTGTAGATTTTCTATTGTAGATATCAACAGATACATGGTTGTTGTGGGGCCTGCATAGATGATCAAATATACATACAGTGGTTCGAATAGTGCCTGATAAGCACACAATTATCAATGAAATTTATATTATTAATCAAATCAGGAGCTCAATACAATCAAAGTGAGAGATTGATATTTTTTATTCCTTTTATATTTGCTGCCAGATTTTCTTTACTCCTCAGATAACAACTATTGTCTGTTTGAAAAATCTAACATGTAAAAAATTGACCCAGCAGAGTTCTGGGCTTCATCTATAAGCTCTTTTTTGGTGCTGTAACTTTAGGCAGAAGGCTGTTCTCTCCCAAATACCTCATTCTTGCTGGAAAACTTGAAGTCTAACTGCACCATCGAAACTTCATGTTTTCTGTCTCTGCATACATGGAATTAAACTATACGAACCCTTAAAAGCTAATGACTATTATTGGTAAAGAGAGCAAGTTAAGTAAGGTAATCCTGAAAGAATGAGAGACAGGCTAGGCTTTGAGAGATGAAGCAGATTTTGGGAGGGGAAAACACTAGGGGAGAGAGAGGATACACTAAGAGGGCAGAAGGAAAATCTCTGAGCCTGTCTAGCGAACATCTCACTTGTGTCTGGAGCTAGGCCTGGCCAGTCTCCACAGAAGAAAATGTTACCAATTACCAATGGATGATTCAAGTCGAAGATGTCTAAACTTTGCACTGATGGTAAATTCAAGTTTATCACCACAGTAGAAGTACAGTTTGCCTCCTGGGTTTCTATGTATTCATAACTCCTGGCTCAGGTTTTAGTCACAAGTACTATGAGTTGTTCACTATGTTTATTCATCCAGCTATTCTGTTAGATGATGACTGCAGCTATTAAATTAAAAGACGCTTACTCCTTGGAAGGAACATTATGACCAAGCTAGATAGCATATTGAAAAGCAGAGATATTACTTTGCCAACAAGGTCCATCTAGTCAAGGCTATGGTTTTTCCAGTGGTCATGTATGGATGTGAGAGTTGGACTGTGAAGAAGGCTGAGCACCGAAGAATTGATGCTTTTGAACTGTGGTGTTGGAGAAGACTCTTGAGAGTCCCTTGGACTGCAAGGAGATCCAACCAGTCCATTCTGAAGGAGATCAGCCCTGGGATTTCTTTGGATGGAATGATGCTAAAGCTGAAACTCCAGTACTTTGGCCACCTCATGCGAAGAGTTGACTCATTGGAAAAGACTCTGATGCTGGGACGGATTGGAGGCAGGAGGAAAAGGGGATGACAGAGGATGAGATGGCTGGATGGCATCACTGACTCGATGGACGTGAGTCTGAGTGAATTCCAGGAGTTGGTGATGGACAAGGAGGCCTGGTGAGCTGCGATTCATGGGGTCACAAAGAGTCAGACACGACTGAGCGACTGAACTGACCTGACTGATTCTGTTAGATTCTTAGCCAGAAATATTTGAAGAATTATTAAAGGACAGGACTTTCCCTATGTAACTCCACATCATGATAGCTTCAGCGACTTCAAAATAAAGAGAAACTAAAAAAGAAGTGCCCTGAACCTTTTTTTTTTTTTTTTAAAGAAAGGAGGCTTATACTAAAAATCAAGTTAGGGGAAAAAAATTATGGAAAATTTTGATGCTATGGCTGAAAGTCAAGAAACTGTAACATTGTAATAAAAAGGAAAGAAAAGTGAAAGTAGAAGTGCTTTCATATGAATGATGAAAATGCACCTGTAATACCTGTCCATTCATCTATAGAGAATGTTCTTAGGTCAGAATGAGGACATCCTCCTGAAGGTGGGAGATTGAATAGGTGTGTTATGAAGCATTACAAGATGCACACAGAATGGTTTGATCTTCTACCGCTGGCTGAGTTGAGTGCCATTATAACTTTCCAAATTAGTAAAATGGTAATTCTTCCAAAAAGGGTATTTTCCCTTAAAGAAGAGAAAAAGTTAGGAAGTGAGGTCTTTTCGGGAGGAGACCTTGAAGTAAGGATAGAAATAAACTTATAAGGGTCCCTTGGTATTTCTTTTTCCTTTAGGTTAAAACTGTGTCTGTTCAAGGAAAAATGACTGTATCTGTTAAAAAATTAGAATGGCTCTCCCATGCATCATTTTTAGTGGTTTCGATAGAGGTTGTGAAGTTTTCAATGGAGACTGTAGGCCGTATATATAAATATCAGTTTCTGTGAATAGCAGAAGACAGAAACTCAGTGTCAAAATGTAAGCCTGCTATACTGGCACATGGGTTTGGGAGTTTTCTGCTTGTGTAGGCAATAAAGGTTGGCCATTGAACTGAAGCATGTGCTTTTCAGAGTAATCAGTTCTTTCTAGGCAAAGGTCAGCTGACTTAGAGGTAAGATGATGTGGTTGAGGTGGAGGCATCAGCCAGGAACCTTGAAAGGGAATTGATATTATGGCAGACATTATCTTCTACTTTCTAACGAAGAACTCTTAAAGGACTTACAGAAGCCTAAGTTTATTGCCTGTACACCTCTTATTAGCATTTTGTCTTGATTCTCAGAGAGTATGTCCTACAGAAGGTAAAAGAAGATGAAGTGATAGTAATGCTTATAATAATGAAATGTTAATGTGCTTGACCTCTGCAGCTACCCATCATTAAATAATTAATTTTCTGAACCTGGATCCATTTATTTTCTCATCTTAGCTTAGGTTGAGGTGTTTAAGAGGAAGAGAGAAAGAAACTTTAAAAATTGAAGCTGAAATAAAGTTTGACCAGTCTTACCGACAACCCATTCAATGTCATACAGAAGACATTGAATTACACCTTGGACATTCTTTCTATAAGGTTAAATAGATGAAAGAGTAATATATTTCAAAGAAGTAACAAATAGTGAATAAACTGAGTTTTGAGGAAATGTTATAATAGATTTTTAAAAAAGAATAGAAATTCTCAGGGAATCCATTACTCAATTTATGTTATCTGTTTTTCACCTGAATGTGGAAAAAAAGTACAGAATTTTCTTATTTCTATGTGGTTATGAAAGTACGTGAATCACATCACAGCTAAAAGATATTCTCATGTACCAGGAGAGCTTTCTGAAGGACTGAAACTTAATAATGGATTCAAAATTCTTTAATGGAAAGAATTGTTAAAAAAAAAAGCTACTGATCTATGCACTCTTTATTTTATATCTATCTATCTTAGAGAGACTCATTATAAGGAACTAGCTCACATGATTATAGGACCTGTGCTATGCTAAGTCGCTTCAGTCGTGTTGGAGTCTTTGCCATCTCATGGACCGTAGCCCATCAGGCTCCTCTGTCCATGGGATTATCCAGGCAAGAATACTGGAATGGGTTGCTACGCCCTCCTCCAGAGGATCTCTGCAACCCAGGGACTGACCCCTCGTCTCTTACATCTCCTGCATTGGCAGGTGGATTCTTTACCACTAGCACCATCTGGGAAAAATCTGCTGGGCTGAGAGGCTGGAGACCCAGGACTGCCAGTGGTGCAGTTATAATCCACCAGAAGTTTGCTGGAGAATTCCCTCTTGCTGGGGAAGCTATTTTTTTTTCTGTTCAGGCCTTCACCTGATTGGATGAGGCCCACCCACATCATGGAGAACAGTCTTGCACTACCCAAATTCACTGATTTAAATGTTAATCTCATCCCAAATCACCCGCCAATTAATGGATGAAATTAATCATCATCATCAACATATACCCATAAGTGACTAAGAATTAGAGTGCACTACCTTGCCATGTCAACTGCATCTGAAGCAAAATTTTCTACAAGATGAATGAGTTAAAAATCAAAGTGTGCAGAGTATATAAAGTTCTGAATTTCCCCCCTTTCATCATGCACTGTCACTACTAGAACATTTCAGTTCCTGAGTGTTCAGGTGTTTATAAGAATAGATCAGAAAGTGGCAAGGTCAGTGGTGGTGCTCACGCCTATCTGTTAGACTGATTTGGTCTGACTTTTTCCAGTTTAGAACAACAACAACAAAAAAAACCAGATACAGACTGGGGATATTAATATTTCCTTTACAAATGTGCTTTAACATGAACATTAATGTTGACTTAAAACCCAGACAGTTTTCTGTTAGGGATTTGAAGAGATAAAACTAGCTCAAGCCTAGGAGGACTATATATGTCAGTGAAATCAAAGTCACTCAGTCCTGTCCAACTCTTTGTGCCCCTATGGACTATACAGTCCATGGAGTTCTCTAGGCCAGAATACTGGAGTGGGTAGCCTTTCCATTCTCCAGCAGATCTGCCCAACCCAGGAATCGAACCAGGGTCTCCTGCATTGCAGGTGGATTCTTTACCAACTGAGCTATCAGGGAAGCCCATGAGATACATTTTAATCAAATGATTCTCATAATCAAGAGGAAGGTTATAACTCAGTAGTGGAGTTGTGAGATATATCTCATTTTAAAAAATCTGCTAACATATAAGATTAAGTTTCCTGCTAATTACATTATCTCTTCCAAAGGCCTTTCTCCAGCAGTTGATTTAATGAATGCTGCTGCTGCTGCTGCTAAGTCGCTTCAGTTGTGTCCGACTCTGTGCGACCCCATAGACGGCAGCCTACCAGGCTCCTCTGTCCCTGGAATTCTCCAGGCAAGAGTACTGGAGTTGGTTGCCATTTTCTTCTCCACTGCATGAAAATGAAAAGTGAAAGTGAGCTAGGGAATCTTTTTTCTGTTATCTGGGTCTTTTTTGTGCTTCAGACATCCTTGGGTAGTCAGAGAAAGAATAGTAATGACTTCAGTTCAGTTCAGTTCAGTTCAGTAGCCCAGTTGTGTCCGACTTTTTGTGACACTACGGATTGCAGCACGCCAGGCTTCTCTGTCCATTACCAACTCCTGGAGCTTGTTCAGACTCATGTCCATCAGGTCAGTGATGCCATCCAACCATCTCATCCTCTGTTGCCCCCTTCTCCTCCCACCTTCAGTCTTTCCCAGCATCAGGGTCTTTTCCAATGAGTCAGTTCTTTGCATCAGGTGCCCAAGGTTTTGGAGTTTCAGCTTCAACATCAGTCCTTCCAGTCAATATTCAGTACTGATTTCCTTTAGGATGGACTGGTTGGATCTCCCTGCAGTTCAAGGGACTCTCAAGAGTCTTCTCCAACACCACAGTTCAAAAGCATCAATTCTTCAGTGCTCAGCTTTCTTTATAGTCCAACTCTTACATCCATACATGACCACTGGAAAAACCATAGCTTTGACTAGAAGGACATTTGTTGGCAAAGTAATGTCTCTGCTTTTTAATATGCTGTCTAGGTTAGTCATAGCTTTTCTTCCCAAGAGAAAGTCTCTTTTAGTTTCATGGCTGCAGTCACCATCTGCAGTGATTTTGGAGCCCAAGAAAATAAAGTCTTTCACTGTTTCCATTGTTTCCCCATTTTTTGCCATGAAGTGATGGAACTGGATGCCATGATCTTAGTTTTCTGAATGTCGAGTTCTAAGCCAACTTTTCCACTCTTTCATTTTCATCAAGAGGCTCTTTAGCTCCTCTTCTTTTTCTGCCATAAAGGTGATATCATCTGCGTATCTTAGGTTATTGATATTTCTCCTGGCAGTCTTGATTCCAGCTTGTGCTTTATCCAGCCTGGCATTTCATATGACATACTCTGCATATAAGTTAAATAAGCAGGGTGACAATATACAATCTTGATGTACTCCTTTCCCAATTTGGAATCAGTCTGTTGTTCCATGTCCAGCTCTAACTGTTGCTTCTTGAGTTGCATACAGATTTCTAAGGAGGCAGATCAGGTGGTTTGGTATTCCCAACTTTTGAAAAATTTTCCACAGTTTGTTGTGATCTACACAGTCAAAGGTTTTGGCCTAATAAAGAAAGCAGAAGTAGATGTTTTTTCTGGAATTATCTTGCTTTTTCTATGATCCAATGGATGTTGGCAATTTGATCTTTGGTTCCTCTGCCTTTTCTAAATCTAGCTTGAACGTCTGGAAGTTCACAGTTCATGTACTGTTAAAGCCTGGCTTGGAGAATTTTGAGCATCACTTTGCAAGTGTGTGAGACGAGTGCAATTGTGCAGTAGTTTAAGCATTCTTTGGCATTGCATTTCTTTGGGATTGAAATGAAAACTAACCTTTTGCAGTTCTGTGGCCACTGCTGAGTTTTCCAAATTTGCTGGCATGTTGAGTGCAGCCCTTCAACAGCATTATCTTTTAGGATTTGAAATAGCTTAGCTGGAATTCCATCACCTCCACTAAGTTTGTTCATAGTGATGCTTCCTAAGGCCCACTTGACTTCACATTCCAGGATGTCTGGCCCTAGGTGAGTAATCACACCATTGTGGTTATCTGGGTCATGAAGATCTTTCTTGTATAGTTTTTCTGTGTATTCTTGCCACCTCTTCTTAATATCTTCTGTTTCTGTTAGGCCCATAACCATTTCTCTTTTATTGTGCCCATCTTTGCATGAAATGTTCCCTTGGTATCTCTAATTTTCTTGAAGAGATCTCTAGTCTTTCCCATTCTATTATTTTCCTCTATTTTTTTGCATTCATCACTCAGGAAGGATTTCTTATCTCTCCTTGCTATTCTTTGGCACTCTGCATTCAAATGGGTATATCTTTCCTTTTCTCCTTTGCCTTTCATTTCTCTTCTTTTTTTAGCTATTTGTAAGGCCTCCTCAGACAACCATTTTGATGTTTCCATTTCTTTTTTTGGCGATGGTCTTGATCACTGCCTCCTGTACAATGCCACGAACCTCCGTCCATAGTTCTTCAGGCAACCTGTCTATCTGATCTAATCCCTTAAATCCATCTGTCACTTCTACTGTATAATTGTAAGGGATTTGATTTAGATCATACCTGAATGGTCTAGTGGTTTTCCCTACTTTCTTCAATTTAAGTCTGAATTTGGCAATAAGGAGTTCATGATCTGAGCCGCAGTCAGCTCCCAGTCTTGTTTTTGCAGACTGTATAGAGCTTCTCCATTTTTGGCTGCAAAGAATATAATCAATCTGATTTCGATGTTGACCATCTGGTGATATCCATGTATAAAGTCGTCTCTTGTGTTGTTGGAAGAGGGTGTTTGCTGTGACCAGTGCATTCTCTTGGCAAATATCTGTTAGCCTTTGCCCTGCTTTGTTTTGTACTCCACGGCCAAATTTGCCTATTACTCCACGTATCTCTTGACTTCCTACTTTTGCATTCCAGTCCCCTATGATGAAAAGGACATCTTTTTGGGGGGTGTTAGTTCTAGAAGGTATTGTAGGTCTTCATAGAACCGTTCAATTTCAGCTTCTTCAGCATTACTGGTTGAGGCATAGACTTGGATTACTGTGATATTGCATGTGATATTTGCCTTGGAAACAAAAGAGATCATTCTGTCATTTTTGAGATTGCACCCAGGTACTGCATCAGACTCTTGTTTCCTCTGAGGTCTACTGCATTCCTTCTAAGGGATTCTTGCCCACAGTGGTGGATATAATGGTCATCTGAATTAAATTTGCCCATTCCAGTCCATTTTAGTTCACTGATTCCTAAAATATTGATGTTCACTCTTGCCATCTCCTGTTTGAGCACTTCTAATTTGCCTTGATTCATGGACCTAACGTTCCACGTTCCTATTTAATAGTGGTCTTTACAGCATGGGACTTTACTTCCATCACCAGTCACATCCACAGCTCGGCGTTGTTTTCACTTTGCCTCCGTCTCTTCATATTTTCCGGGGTTATTTCTCCACTCTTCTCCAGTAATATATCAGGGACCTATTGACCTGGGGAGTTCATCTTTCAGCATCATATCTTCTTGCCTTTTCACACTGTTCATGGGGTTTTCAGGGGAAGAATACTGAAGTGTTTTGTCATTCCCTTCTTCAGTGGACCATGTTTTGCCAGAACTCTCCACCATGAACCGTGTGTCTTGGATGGCCCTACACGGCATGGCTCATGGTTTCATTGAGTTAGACAAGGCTGTGGTCCATATGATCAGTTTGATTAGTTTTCTGTGAGTCATCAGTTACGGAAATAATTAGTTGTGAATATATTTTTCCTATATTCAATATGTACATCCTTTGTATAGGAAAAAACTTGGATCATTCATATATCTCTGTCAAGGACATCAATCATTTGTTTTTCTTTTATCTTAACTCCTATTGGAATAAAGCATATTTTTATTTGAATTTATTCAAACAAACTCTCAAATTTCACAAATGGACAGTATTATAGGAACTGTTGCAGAGTGTAGTGCATGTATTTTGAGGAAGAACATGCAATACTAAATAACATGATAAGCAAATAGAAAAAATATGTGCATCCATTTAAAATATAAAATGCTACTTTTCTCTATTACTTTTTGGGACTTCTTGGTATTATCATTAAAAAAATTTACTTAAATCTCAATTGTACATTCATTTAAAAAGTATAATTATAGAAATTATTATTTTTTATTTGTTTGTTAATGTGGGATACATGCCAAATAAGATCTTGAATTTACTTGTTCTATTGCAATTGGAGTTTGTTTATTTTCCCATATTATATTCAGATCAGTAGTGTGAAGAGTTCAAGAAGCTTGCTGGATTCCAAATACTTTGTTTTTCAGTGGTGGTTAAAGTAGAAATTAAATGAATTACTATATGTATACCAATTTCCCTATTAAATTATGGTTCTGTAAAAACATTAGAATTTGCAACTTTAAATATCTTTTGAGTTGTCAGATGTCATACTTTGGGGCACAGTGGAAATACTGTAGCCTGTTAACAATTATTAATGTCATATCCATGCATATCCAAACATCAAAACAGTCAGGTTAATCTTAACTGCTTGTGTTGATACATAGTGTCAAATATGTAACTGTTTTAATCATAGTCTCCCAGAAAATAAATGCGTTATTGAACAGAAAGACAAAACAAAGTAACATGAAGTTTTTTTTCCCTGTTTGGTTTTTAATTTCTAAAGTTCAAATATACATATGTCTCTGTATGAGTAAGGAAACACACATATATTACATGTATTCATATACATCATTAAGGTTTGTTCTCAACTGAATGACTTGCTTCAATAGGGCAGAGTCTATTGTCAATAAATTCAAGAGTTCAAGATTTATCAGGCCAATTAGCTTGGTGGTTAAATAGCTGTGTACTAATTGCTTTCTCAATAAAAGGTGACACATTTTTAGTCTTTAAACTTTCACATCACCAAGTTTTTAAAAAGTTTTAAAACTTCATATCACCAAGCATATGTATTAACTGATTAAGGTTTTATCCTATAGGTACAGTGAAACATTGCATTTTAGCAAAGATTTAAATATGGACTGAGCCCCACCTTCTCCTTTGTCAGATGAAATAAATATAATTATTTATCACTTCCAAACATAAATTCTGAGCAAAGCTGTTTTTGACTGTTGCCCAATATTACTATCTAAAAAGTTATTTCATATTCTCCATCTCTCTCTCTCATATTTTTTTAAAGAAGACTCAAACATCAATTCTGATTAGTGGCAGGCAATGTCAAACTTTCTGAAAAGCTTATGCATTTAAAAATATTACTTTTAATACAAATTTAAAACCTTGTCATTAGAAAACTATGATTTTTAAGTATATTCTGCTAAGTTCTGGCAGGGTGGTGACATTTGTCAGCACGTGATTGAGCTCGTCTTTCAGGTCAGTGTTAGGGGCAGGTGGCATGGCTTTGCACATATGCACAAACAATATATTTCTGACTCAAATTATCTCTTGCTCTATGGGACCAGCTTTGAGACTTCTTGGGCTTCCCAGGTATTCTGAGACATTTGCAAGTCTTTGGCTCTGTTAGACACTAAATGATGTCAGAGCCCAAATCCTCTGTAAATGCAGTTGTTGTGTCACCGAAGAATTCCCTCTTTAGCTATCTAGTTGATTTCCATTTCAGAAGGAAACCTGCTTACCTGACTAGGACCAAATACAAATATTGTTAAAAAATAAAATCTTATTGTATGGTATTGTTTTGTTCTTCATCTGTGCTCTGGGTCAAGTTATGGTAGTCAGTGCCCTATGCCTTTTGGAAAGTTCAGTTACTGCAAAGAGATACTTTAGAAAAAAGATGATTGGAGTATAGTTGCTTTACAATGCTGTGGTAGTTTCTTCTGTTCACAAAATAAATCAGCTGTACATGTACATATATCCCCTCTTTTTTTAATTTCCTTTCCATTTAAGTCACTATAGAGCATTGAGCAGAGTCCCCTGTGCTATAAAGTAGTTATTTTTTTTAGTACATAGTATCAATAGTGTATATATGTTAACTCCAATCTCCCAATTCATCCCATCCCATCTACCACCCTTGGTATCTGTGTGTTTTGTTCTCCATGTCTGTGTCTCCATTTCTGTTTGATAAGTAAGATTGTCTAAGCGATGCTTTATAGAATGAGGTTTTAGTACTTGGTATCTCCTTAATGCCTCCTGAGCTCACCCTGGTTAGAATTGGGTAATAGGGATATGACAGTGAAACCTGAGCAGAGGAATAAGCTCTTGCTTGTGTTTATGGTGTGTGTGTGTGTGTGTTTTTTTTTTTTTTCCCTTGTCTCTCTTTCTGTAAATTAAATGTCATCCAATTATCTCTTGCAGCTATCTACAGAATTGTTCATTAGTCAACATTATGATACAGGTATTAGACAGTGATTGGTCTAATTAGTTCTGTGAATATTTGTATATTCAGAGAGCTCTCAATAAATTGGGAATTTTTTTAAATTTAATGTTCCTATAGACCACTTGTATCCTTGGAGATGCTCTGATATTTGCTCTTAAGTTTTTTCATATGTTTCATTACAGAAGCCAAAATCCTTCTTGCTAATAATAACATAGATAAATACTTTGTTATTCTAGTAATACCTCCAAAAGTAAAGCATATTTTCTAGGCATCTCCTGAAATACATGTCTTTTTCGAATATTGGAGGTTTCTGTGAAGCTGTTAATGAGATATGGAAGAGGCATTTTCTAAAAGAGACAAGCTATTTTAATCAAAAAGGTCATGTGTGTCAGATAGCATTATTGTTTCCTGAAGTGGCTTGACTCTGCCTAAGTCAGTTAGAATTAAGATTTCAATTATACATCACCAATGGCTGGGACAGAGGGTGAGTGAGGTAGAAGTTTAACACCTAGGCATTACTGAAACGTCTTCTTGATTTACTGGCATCGCTGCTAAGTACTCTGAAAATGCCAGCATTTTACAGCGTGTCACCAATGCCCAAGAGTAACGCCACGTTAGAATCACAAAACGGAAGGCATTCTGCAGTCCGAGCAGCAGAGTTAACTTCCAGATGAGATATGAATACTAAAGTGAATGTCATCTTTGAGAAGGAAAAGCTTTGGAATGAACCTTGTTTCTGTTTAATTATTTAAGTGATGCTTAGAGGATACTGACTATAGAGTTTCTGACCCTTCAGTGGACTTTCATAAAGCTGAATTGGGAGCCAAGAAGAATGGAACGAAAGAGAGATGCTGGGATTAAGCGGGGTGGTCTATTCTTCTTTAAGTTACCTTTTGAGTGTGTGTGTGTGCTTATCCTTCCCTTCATATCTCTTTTCATACAATTTTTTGTTGTTGTTCACTCACTCAGAGGTCTCTGATTCTTTGTGACCCCATAGGCAGCAGCACACCAAACATCGCTTCACTGTCTCCCGGAGTTTGCTCAAACTCACGTCCATTGAGTCGATAATACCATCCAACTATCTCATCCACTGTTGACCCCCTTCTCCTCCTGCCCCCAATGTTTCCCAGCATCAGAGTCTTTCAGTGAGTCAGCTCTTCCCATCAGGTGGCCAAAGTATTGGAGCTTCAGCTTCAGCATCAGTCCTTCCAATGAATATTCAGGGTTGATTTTCTCTAGGATTGACTGGTTTGATCTTTTTGCTGTCCAAGGGACTCTCAAGAATCTTCTCCAGCATCACAGTTCAAAAGCATCATTTCTTCGGCACTCAGCCTTCTTTACAGCCCAACTATCTGTACACAACTACTGGAAAAACCATAGTTTTGACTATAAAGACCTTTGTCAGCAAGGTGATGTCTCTGCTTTTTAATATGCTGTCTTCTTTGTCATAGTTTTTCTTCCAAGGAGCAAGCATCTTCTAATTTCATGGCTGCAGAGACCATCCTCAGTTATTTTGGAGCCCAGGAAAATAAATTCTCTCTTTGTTTCCATTTTCCCCCCATCTATCTGCCATGAAATTAGGGGACCAGAGGCCATGATCCTTAGCTTTTGAATCTTGAGTTTTAAACCAGCTTTTTCACTTTCCTCTTTCACCTTTATCAAGAAGCTCTTTAGTTTCTTTGGTTCCTTCCATTAGGGTGGTATCATCTGTGTATCTGGAGGTTATTGATATTTCTCTCAGCAATCTTGATTCCAGCTGGTAATTCATCCAGCCTGGCATTTTGCATGATGTACTCTGCATATAAGTTAAATAAGCAGGGTGACAATATACAGCCTTGATGTACTCCTTTTCCTATTTGGAACCAGTATGTTGTTCTATGTCCAGTTCTAACTGTTGCTTCTTGACCTACATACAGATTTCGCAGGAGGCAGGTCAGGTGGTCTGGTATTCCCATCTCTTGAAGAACTTTCCAGTGTGTTGTGATCCACACAGTCAAAGGTTTTAGCATAGTATATTAAGCAGATGTTTTTCTGCAATTCCCTTGCTTTTTCTATGATCCAGTGGATGTTGCCAATTTGATCACTGATTTCTCTGGCTTTTCTAAATCCAGCTTATACATCTGGAAGTTCTTTGTTCAGGTCCCGTTGCACCCTAGCTTGAAGGATTTTGAGCATTACCTTGCCAGCCTGTGAAATTAGCACAATTGTGTGGTAATTTGAACATTCTTTGGCATCACCCTTCTTTGGGATTGGAATGAGAACTGACCTTTTCCAGTCCAGTGGACACTTATGAGTTTCCCAGATTTTCTGGCATGTTGACTGCAGCATTTTCACTGTGTCATCTTTTAGGATTTGAAATAGCTCAGCTGAAATTCCATCACCTCCACTAGCTTTGTTTATAGTAATGCTTCACACTTAACTTCACATTCCAGGATGTCTGGCTGTAGGTAAGTGATCACACCATTGTGGCTATCTGGGTCCAGACCTTTTTTATACAGTTCTGTGCATTTTTGCCACCTCTTCTTAATATCTTCTGCTTCTGTTAGGAACACTTCATACACATGGTTGATGCTAAGTAAACTGGAAAAACAAAGATAGCTCTGTTGTGTCTGACTCCTGTGACCCTATGGACTGTAGCCTGCCAGGCTCCTCTGTCCTTGGGATCTTCTAAGCAAGAATACTGGAGTGGGTTGCCATTTCCTTCTCCAGGGGATCTTCCCAACCCAGGAATTGAACCCAGGTCTCCAGCATCACAAGCAGATTCTTTGCCAACTGAGCTACACAGGAAGCCCTGTAAACTGGGGAGAGATTTCAATGGTGAAGAACCCTTTATTGTATGAGTCTGATAATATGTGTACAAATGTTTTAATTTATGTAGGTTGCTTAAGCAGTGCTAAAGGAATTGTGTCATCTAATAGCAAGGGTTATACCTAGATCAGAATAGTCCTGATCACTTAGAGAGCCTTTCTGACCAGAAAAACAGGGCTTTTTCCAGGTGTGAAAGTTTATGTACTTCTGCACGCCTGATGATGCTGAGTTCAGGCTTAGCACAGGTCCTTCCTAAAGGCAGATTTTCCTGTTGGCCACCTTCTTTTCCCAGTGACTTTGGCTCCATCAAATATGGAAATCAATCTTAATGTCCTCAGGAGAGGGAGAACAGGCAAACTCCTATACAAAGTTTAGATTTTTATTAACTTATATATCTCTTATATGACTTGCTGGTGTTTCATTCAGTGGCAAAAGGACTAAAATTACAGGAAAGTGAAATATAGTCCAAACCTGCTTGTTGAAATTGATTTACTGAAAAGAAAGCACTGGCTGTTGGGAGAGGACTGAACCTAATGGAGAGGGTTAAATCCAAAACACCGTAATTTTCCCAAAGTGTGTGTATGTGTGTGTGTGTGTAAGAGAGAGAAGAAGAAGAAGAAGAAAGGAAGAGGGAGGGAGAGAGAGAACAAAAGTGAGAGCTAGACCAAACAGAGGAGGCAGATGGTAGGAAGAGGGTGTTTGTTTGGGGACATCAAGATCAGTGTATCTTACTTGGTTCATATTTATTGAAGTGGGTCAATATCAGAGTGATCTGGGGGTGCAGATTCAAATGTGAGGAACACTGGAGCACTGTGATATACATGACAGAAAGTGAAAGTGTTAGTCCCTCAGTCATGTCTGACTCTTTGTGCCTCCATGGACTCTAGCCCGTGAGGCTTCTCTGTCCATGGGATTCCCCAGGCAGGCATACTGGAGTGGGTTGCCATTTCCTTCTTCAGGGGATCTTCCCAACCCAGGGATTGAACCTGGGTCTCCTGCATTGCAGGCAGACTCTTTACTGACTGAACCACCTGGTAAGTCCATTTATGAAAGGTGAACTTAAAACATAAACCTTTTTGATAAGTGGAAATAATTTCTTTAGGATGGGTCTGTAAAAAATATAAATGTCATGTGACCTAACTTTTTTTTTTAGTCTGGAAAAAATTCTACAGGTTGCTGTCCACTAAGTAGGCTGACATTTGCATAGCTGTTGTTGGCTCTGCCTTGGGTGCTAGAGATGCAAAGATGCTCGGGGCTGGTGCACTGGGATGACCCAGAGGGTTGGTATGGGGAGAGAGGTGGGAAGGGGGTTCAGGATGGGGAAGACATGTACACCCATGGCAGATTCATGTTGATGTATGGCAAAACCAATACAATATTGTAAAGTAATTAGCCTCCAATTAAAATAAATAAATTTATATTAAAAAAAAAGATGCATAAATGGCAGAGCCTGGTCAGGCTTCAGAGGAGCTGACACCCTAAGGGTTCCTGGACTATAAAATTATGTGCTCTTTATTATTGCTGTACTTATCCCTTTTACACAAAAATGAATACTGTAATAGATTTAACCAAACTTTGTAGACACACAAAGAGGGTAGGACTTTTTCATTCTGAAGATGTCAAAGGGTTTATAGATGTGACTTTCAGGTTGATAATCTCTCTAAGGAGAGATTAGCTGTATGGGGTTTAGAAGAGAAGGATTCAGGTTATATTATTTCACTTTGTGAACACTGCATGCAGAAAGGTGGCAAGTGTGACAGTTCTGTGTCACCTGTGCCCTCTTATGACCTTGATATAGATGGGAGTAGGAGGGGGATTGGGTTTGGGGCTCCTGAACAGGGAGCTATAAAAGCCTACTAATAATTGTATTTGAAGGCCCAGATTAAGGTAAGAAATTTGAACATAATTTATAAATAATGTGTGTGTGTGTGTTTGTGTGTATGTATGTGCTCAGTCATGTCTGACTCTTCGTGACCCCTTGGACTGTAGCCCACCAGACTCCTCTGTCTGGTGGGTTTTTAAGGCAAGAATACTGGAGTGGGTTGCTCTTTCCTTCTTCAGGGGATCTTCCTGACCCAGGGATGGAACTCGTGTCCCCTGCACTGCAGGCAGATTCATTACTGCTGAGCCATCAGGGAAGAATATAGTTATAAATAGTGGGATTCATTAAATATGTTTTAAACCAGAGGTAACCATTACAGATGTGATGTTACAGATGGGAGAGTTGAAACATAAAGAAGGCTGAATGTCGAAGAATTGATGCTTTCCACCTGTAGTGCTGGAAGACGCTTGAGACTCCCTTGGACTGCAAGGAGATCAAGCCAGTCAATCCTAAACGGAATCAACCCTAAATATCCATTGTACTGGTGCTTTGGCCACCTGATGCTAACAACCAACTCATTGGAAAAAGACCCTAATTCTGGGAAAGATTGAAGGCAGGAGGAGAAGGGGATGATAGAGAATGAGATGGTGGGATGGCATCACCAACTCCATGGACATGAGTTTGAGCAAACTCTGGGAGATAGTGAAGGACAGGGAAGCCTGGTGTGCTGCAATTCATGGGGTCATAGAAAGTCAGAGAGGACTGAGTGACTGAACAACAGCAAACCATTACTATTGTGATGGAACAATTTTCAGAGATAAGGGAGTGATGGACAGGTGGCAGGAGACAAATTAGTAGCCAGTTGTAATAATGCAATTAAAAAAGATGGAAGTGCCTGACCAAGGGTTATCAGTGTGGAAAAACAATGCACTTGGACCTCAATATATTCCCCAATTAAAAGAAACTACCTCCTTTCCATTCTTTTTCTCTCCCTACCTATTCTTTTCCTTCTTCCTTTCTTCCATCCCTTCTTTGTTTCTTTTTCATTTACATGCTGTTCCTCAGTACGCGCTATGAGCCAGGCCTTGGGCGTGGGGAAGGGAGTGGGTCAGAGAGAAGGCCATAGGCTCTAGTGTGGTACAGCTGACAGTAAGACTGTTAACTGTGATGGGGGCAAAATTTAGAAAACAGTTTTTCAGCAGGGAATAAAATGAATTTGGACAGATTGATTGGGAAATGCGTGTGAGACTTTCTTTCTGAGATATCCAGTAAAGAGCTGAAAAGCTCCCTGACATTACTGTGGCCTGTGGAATGAATGGTCTTCCTGATGAGCCCACGAACACCCATCTCTAGGAAGGGGCACGACTTGGCCAGGTGGCCTTGGGTCAGAGGTGTTAGATGGGACTCTGATGAGGGATTATTAGTGATCTCGGAACATAATGGGATACAGTGTCCTTCCAGCCCTACAAATTTATAAGACAGTGGGCAATCTCTGAGGAAGAGATTGAGGGAGATAGCAAGAAAGAGAAAGACACACACACACACACACACCCCTTGTAGCTTCTTTTTCTTGTCTCTGACCGTATCTGGTATCATAAGCATTATCATAAATATATCTGTTGAAATTTTCCACATCACTTTTCTTCTTAACTTTGGCACTGAATGATGACTGGGCTAGGAAGGATATTCTGATATCCCCTATTTTCCCACTAGCCACTTACTTCTTGTCTAATTAGCAGATATTCATGGTATTTTCTGCAACCTGAATAGCATGTGCTGCTTCATATTCTTAACCAAATTAAGGTAAACAGTCACGGATATACTTTCCATTCACAACGTTAACTGTTAGGATAGTCTGTTACAAGTTAAAACTCTGGGAATTTTATGTAGTAGTTATTATTATTATTATTTTGGTAAATTTGCTATTAGGAAGAAATAAGGGTAAACCAATATTTTGTCAGAGATTCTCCATTCTCTAAAGTGAAGTCTTAGGTGGTTGTTGTTGCTGCTGCTGTTTCTGTTGTTCTTCTTGTTGCTCTTATTAATTCTTTCATTCCTGCTTTTTAAATAGGAATTGTATTAAAAATTTTACCTATACTTCTATGGACTCCCAAGACTTTGGAAAATGTGTAAAATTGTTTGCTATTCATAACTTCAACATATGTATAAATACAACTGACATATGAGAATCTAAAATATATTACTTACACTAATATCAAAAACAGAAAAATGATACTGGGTCTGCCATCATAGTTTTAGTGTGTGCATATACTTCTGAAACAGATTTTGTGCTACACATGAAAATTAATTTTATCTGTGAAATATTTACTTTATTAGGTTTGCATTAAACAAGATTAAACTTAGGAAAGCTGTTACCTTTTATGAATTCCATAGATGAGTTAAGATTTAAAATTTTGACCTAGAGACTTGTTTTGCACTATTCAACTCTCACAGTTTTGTGAAATGAATCACTTTGATCATTACTGAAATATTTATAGCAGTTGATACATGCATTGATTAAGGTAAATATAAATGGCTTTTTATAATAAAATGATAATGAGTTAACATTTAACAAATAAAATAAAATGGTGAACTTTAAAAGAATAACACTGTTGATGGAAATTAAATTGGGAAGAAATTATGGAGAAAAATTCAGCAAAATGTGTCAAAATTAAATTTAAATGAAGAATTTTTTGACTCAGTAATCCAACCAGATGAAATCTATGCAAATAAATATATAGGTGAACTAATATGTATGTACAAGAATCTTGACTGTAACATGTTTCACTGCTAAAAATCTGTATCAAAATAATTGGTAAATAGGAAAGAAGTATAAAGAAAAAAATGAAATTCTGTAATGTTAAATAATAAGTTAGATCTACATATAGTGACATAGAAAATTTTATAACATTATTTTGAATGAAAATAAACACAATATAACTGAAAGAGATGGGAATACCAGACCACCTGACCTGCCTCTTGAGAAACCTATATGCAGGTCAGGAAGCAACAGTTAGAACCGGACATGGAACAACAGACTGGTTCCAAATAGGAAAAGGAGTACGTCAAGGCTGTATATTGTCACTCTGCTTATTTAACTTATATGCAGAGTACATCATGAGAAATGCTGGGCTGGAAGAAGCACAAGCTGGAATCAAGATTGCAGGGAGAAATATCAATAACCTCAGATATGCAGATGACATCACCCTTATGGCAGAAAGTGAAGAGGAACTAAAAAGCCTCTTGATGAAAGTGAAAGTGGAGAGTGAAAAAGTTGGCTTAAAGCTCAACATTCAGAAAATGAAGATCATGGCATCTGGTCCCATCACTTCATGGGAAATAGATGGGGAAACAGTGGAAACAGTGTCAGACTTTATTTTTTGGGCTCCAAAATCACTGCAGATGGTGACTGCAGCCAAGAAATTAAAAGACGCTTACTCCTTGGAGGGAAAGTTATGACCAACCTAGATAGCATATTGAAAAGCAGAGACATTACTTTGCCAACAACAGTCCGTCTAGTCAAGGCTATGGTTTTTCCAGTGGTCATGTATGGATGTGAGAATTGAACTGCGAAGAAAGCTGAGCACCAAAGAATTGATGGTTTTGAACTGTGGTGTTGGAGAAGACTCTTGAGAGTCCCTTGGACTGCAAGGAGATCCAACCAGTCCATTCTGAAGGAGATCAGTCCTGGGTGTTCTTTGGAAGGACTGATGCTAAAGCTGAAACTCCAATACTTTGGCCACCTCATGCGAAGAGTTGACTCATTGGAAAAGACTCTGATGCTGGGAGGGATTGGGGGCAGGAGGAGAAGGGGATGACAGAGGATGAGATAGCTGGATGGCATCACCGACTCGATGGACATGAGTTTGAGTGAACTGCAGGTGTTCGTGATGGACAGGGAGGCCTGGCGTGCTGCGATTCATGGGGTCACAAATAGTCGGACACGACTGAGCGACTGAACTGAACTGAACTGAAATGGAGTGATCCCATTTATATATATATTTATATACATTCAAAGTCTGGAAAGATACACTCCATCTTAAAAAAAAGCAGAAAGCTGTTTAACTGAAACCAGAAAGAGAAGGAAGAGTTTACCAGGAAAATTTATTTAAGGCAAAGGAAATAACATCTAAGAAAGCCTACAGGTCAGAGATATTTAATATATTCAAGGAGCTAAATACATCAGGTATGACTGAATTGTAGAGTGTAAGAGAGATTCACCTTTGGGGTTAGTATTACACATGCAAATATGCTTTCTGTTTTATACATTTCTGTGTTTGTTAACAAAGATGTTCCCATTAAAACACAAATAATTAAAAAACAGGCTTAAATTAGCACAAAGAAAAAGTTAATGAAAGACTTTAAATAGGATACCAAAAGTATCCTATTTATAGAAATATAGTTATATTTATGGGATAAATAGAATATATTTAAATAGGGTAAATGAGATACATTTATATACCCTGTTTATATAAATACCAAAAATAAATAAATAAAAGAAGTTGCAAACAATCAAGTTGAAGCCTGAAACAAAAGGATCACATTACATACTAAGCTGAATGGAAGGAGATGAATAAGAGGAATACAAGCAGTGATTTTTAGAAAATGAAGATACTTCTTTTAAATAGGCTTAAATAGAAACATTAAATAAAGCAACAGTGTAAATTTTTTGAAATTACACTCCTACTGTAGAAAGGCCCACAGGACTATTTGTATCAACGTAGCTGTGAAACATTTAGCACATTTAACACACCTTCTTTTCAGTGTGGAATTTAAGTCCTCGGTTGCCCAGACAGTTATCTTGGGGCAAAAGCAGGACCCTGCAACCTGTTGGTGTTTCCCTTTCCCCACTGCTTTCAGTCCAGGTAATATTCCCTGTAAATTCTTTCCAAAGTATGAACCAACTCTGCATCAGAGGTCTAAACCTTGGCTCCATTGTAGAATCTCCGGGGCAGATTCAAAAATTTCAAGCTCAGGCCCCACTTCAGATCAGTTAAATCATTATCTCTGATGCAGGGACCCAAGCAGTGGATGGTTAATGCTCCTGGGTGGTTCTCCTAGGCAACTGGGGCTGAAAAAATTCACAGCTTTAGGAAGGATTAAACTATATACCTTATGTGTATAAATAAAGTGAACCTGCAGCAAACTCTGGGAACAATATACTCAAATGGGTAATTCCAAAGAACTGAGTCTAGAACTAAAAGTGAGAGGTCTCAGACTTCAATAACTGGTTTGGTGGTGAGGTTGTGTGTGGTGTGGCTGTTTAAAAGGTATAAAATATAGGAGAGATACAAGATTAAGAAAACACCAAATACATTAAAGATAAATTTAGGACTCTGGTTTCTCATTGGAATGTAACTGCTTCATGGAGTTGTGACTGTTAAATGAGAGTACTTATATAAGCAAAGTGTAGTCCATTCATTGTTTGGATGCTTAATAAACAGAATGAGAATTAGAGAAGTAGAGAATCAATCTCTTTCATATTATAGTTTTCAAATAATTATAGCTTCGATTCTTGGTTTCCATCAAGCAAATTTATTTTCCTTTTAGTGGACACTAGTGGGCTTTGGTTCGCAGTACAGAGCCCAAACCAGTAGATAGACTGCGTCCAGATTATTCTGGACAGGTAGCAGGGTAGCACCCTTCCAGACTTTTTGAAGGTACTCCAACTTCCCTCACAGTCCGTGTGCAGAATGCATGGATATTAGTCTCCTGTTATTGTAGAACAAGCTCCCACAAACTTAGTGAGTGCCTGTTGGAGGTGATCGTCAGGAAGACATGACCATAGTTGGCCACAGGCTGGACCCAGACAATTGGAGGTACCTCGTTCCTTTCCCTGTCCTTGGAATGTACTCTCCACCCACCATTCCCATGCTAGGAATTGTTCCAAGGTTTATCCTTGAGAGAGTATTGTTGAGACCATCTGGTCTGTGTATGTGGCTGACCCTGTTAAGAGCTCTATATAAACGTTTACGATTCTGGCAGGCGGTCCTGAAATCAATTCATCTTGCGACCACCCAAGACAAGCTTCCCATGTAAGTTCCTTTACTTATTAAACATACCACTTGCTTCTTTCTTCAGTTTCTCCTTGCCCTCCCTCCAGGTATGAGGGCCAGTTTTCCAGCCGACAGTGCCTTAAAAACACCTATTTCGATATTTGGCAAAACTAATACAATATTGTAAAGTTTAAAAATAAAATAAAAAAAAAAAAAAAAAAACAAACACCTATTAGCTCACAGTCCTGTAGGTGAGAAGCCTGGGCTGATTTTTCTACTAAAGATCCAGGAAGCTAAAAGCGAGGTGTCAGCTGGGCTGCATTATCAGCTGAACTCGGAGTCCTCTTCCAGTCTCGCGTGATTTTGGCAGAGTTCAGTTCCTGACACACAAGGGCTGAGATTTTTCTTTCTTTTCTGACTGCTTTCGGCTTTTAGAGGCAATCTGCGTTCACATCAGGCTGGGCGGGGCGGGGCGGGGGGGGGGGGGGAGTCCCCTCCCCTCGCCTCCCCTCCCCTCGCCTCCCCTCCCCCCCATCTTCAAAAGCTGTGACAGAATTTCCCTCTCATACTTCACATCTCTGACTTGATGTCCCCAGGCAGATTTTAAGGGCTCGTATGATTGGCTAAGGCCCAGTGAAGAGATGCATGTTTTCTTCCAAGTCAGCTGCAGCAAGTAACCTCACTACAGGAGGGCTGCCCATCATATCACAGGTGCCTCTCATATCAGAGATGGAGATGATTTGACAAGGGTGTGGGTCATAGAGAATCATCTTAGAAAGCGGCCTGCCCCCCAACCCCCTCGCCTACACACACATTATAAAAAGGGTGCGTGGACAGCGCCATTTGTTAAGGTGACTTTAAGGCAAGGAGTAAGTAAGGAGAACTATCGCAATCCCACTTTTTCAGTGAGTATTATTTTTCCTTTGGCTTTCCTGGAGGGGTGAGATCTGCTTCAATATAGTTCCTACAGGAAAAATAAAGGAAAAAAACATAGGTGTTAAATTATCTATAAATTACAAATATAAACATTTTGCTTATGATTTTAGTGCCTACCAAAGGCCATGTGCTCTCTTGCTTTTTGTTTTCTTCCTTTTCATTCTTAGTAAGTAAAATTTCTCCTACAGTTTCATCTCATGGCAAATATATGCTAAAAACACAAACCAAAGAATAAGTTCTGAAGGAACTATATTTTACTAATAAAAATTGACACACGCTTGGTTTTTTAGAGGTTGTGCTGTCGGCATTCTCAGCTGCGCTGTGTTTATTTGGTTGTGGGTTCCATGGATTTACCACGGAACAAGGAGAGCCTCAGCTTGTAGTCTCCTAAAGCTGAAACACTGCTCAACACTGCTCTAAGTACTTGGCTGCTTTCTTAATAAGTCCTCGTAACTCTGAGAAATGGTGTTTGGAGCCAAAAAACATTGTTTAGGTTTGAGCCAATTTTCTATTTCTCAGAAACCAACTAAGGAAATACATCTAGTTGCTTTCCAAAAATCATAGCTGAATGGATGAATGAGTATTACTAATAATGCATTGCCTTATTTGGCTGATACAATCTTCTTGGGCATATAAAAATAAGTCCTGGCGTTCTTTGGAAGATTTCTGCATAACTTGTCTTAACACTGAATTGCAATAGATATTTGAACCATTAATGTGTGTATGTTTATTTGCTGATAATAAAGGAAGATCCTTGGGAGATCTTCAGTTGAAGTCATTTGATTCAAATTGGTGTGCTCTAGTTTTACTCCGTAGTATACTATCAGGAGGAGTGAACATATATACATGTAGTATAAATTGCCATCACACTATTGGGTAGTGGACTTTAAACTGTATTCCCTGGGTTGTATGAGGCTTTCCCACTGGTATATAGACTCAGAACTTTGACGATACCCACCTGCCTCCACCCGTCACCCTCCACCACCATAATAAAGTAAGAGACAATTTGGTTTTAGTATTGACACGTGACATGGCTCCGACTGTGTAACAAATCTATTAGCAAGTCAAGTGGTCTACAATTCTCTATTTAAGCAAAGTTGCAGAAGGGCCTAATTGAGTTGTCAGCCAATATATGATTAAAATAATTTTTGATGAAAGATCACTGACTTCTGGCATTTAGCTGAGGAGTTCAAGGATTTGAGTGACACTGCTATAATGGAAGGCGTTTCTTCCATCTCCATCTATTTATTTATGTAAACAAAGAATCTCCACAGTTACAGTAAAAAAGACAGTAAAAAATTGAAAATGGAAGAAAGTTGATGCTGGGTCCTGTCTTATTTTAGCACTAAGTCATGGTCACCCATGGAATCCATGAAATAATGGAAAAAGGCCAAGCTATCCATTTCATTAAGAGATTAACTTCTAGTAATTGTGATCTGTTTAATAATCACCACAACTTCAGATAGGTTTTGTTTTGATAATTGTGCCCTTCAAATAATTTTAATTGCAATTAAATCCAGAAGACAGTTATTTTTACACTTACTTATATGGTCTTGAGTTTTTAAAGTCGTTTCTGCATATTTTTATTGCAGAGAAATATCAATAGAAAGACTTTCAGGCATAAAACTTATTGCAGTAGTGTAAAATTCAGTGAGAATAGGATAGAAATTATGCTTTCAGAAACAAATAGGAATAAAGTAAAACTTAAAGCTGTAAATAAAATCTTGTTCATGTCATTCTCTCTAGTATTTAGATAACTTGGGATTAATTAAAATGCTTATGTGAGTTTTATTCCAAAACATTATTTTTAATGTGGCACAGCTCATAGTCCTTGCTATTTAAATGCACCATGAAAAATTAAATGTTCATCTCAAAATTAAAATTTTAAACTTACATTTAATAAATTAAATATACCCCTCTGTGAGGGGTACATGGTTTTTTAAATTACTTTAAAAGGGTACATTAAGTTTGAGGACCATGGCTGTTGAGGAAAGGATTCTCCATACAACTATCAGCTTTCTCAATGCTACAATGAAGGATTTAGTACAGGAGATAAGGCCCCAACTGGCTCTAACATTGACATCAGCTCGCCTTTCTCTGAACCCCCTCGTTGCTCATCCAAACATTTGATGCTTGTTATGTGACTGTCTCAGAAAACTTTGCTCATATGTTAGACTGGATATTAGTTGCACTTTGGACAAGCTCTTCATACACCATGACTACAAGGTCATAGTTGATTTCTGTGAAATAATTAGCCAGTTGGATTTGAAATAGTAAAATAAAATGTCTCAAAAAATGTAAATACAGTATCTTCCAAGTCATAGACTTAAGGAAATGATCATGGATATCCCTAGAATGCTTTCATGGACATACATAGTGTGTTTTTTTAAGGAAGGTTTATTTGTTTATTTTTGGCCGCCCCGGGTCCTCCTTGCTGCACGCAGGCTTTTTGTAGTTGCGGCAGGTAAGGTTCCTCTTCATTGTGGTGGGCGGGCTTCTCGTTGCTGGCGGCTTCTTGCTGAGAAGCTTGGGCTCCAGGGCCCTCAGTCTCCAGAGTGCAGGCTCAGTAGTCGTGGCACATGGGCTTAGTTGCTTCATGGCATGTGAGATCTTCCAAGACCAGGGATTGAACCAGTGTCCCTTGCGTTGCAAGGTGGATTCTTAACCACTGGACCACCAGGGAAGCCCCATATTGTGTGTTTTAATAACAAAGTGAAAATAGATGGTACAAATAGTATATAGTAAAGAAATGCAACAGAGTTCTTCATTTTTCCTAAAAGGTTAATTTGGACCAATTTTTATCCAAGAAAATGTTCATTTTTATTCGTGTGTGACTTAATAGAGTTTAAAACTCTACAGTTATCATTTTGGTTAACATAAGCAATGCGTACATACATGCTGACTCGTGTTCGCTGAATGGCTCTGCTCTTTCAGACTAGTTGTGCCATTTGAATTCGGTGGCATAGAGATGATATTTGAAGTCATAGGCAGGAATGGGATAAAGTAGGCAAGGAGTGTGCTGTGAGAATAGAAAAGAGGTCCTCTAATAGTAAATAATGGTTGGGGAGGAGAAGAAAGCTTGAAAAGATCTTGAAGGATCTTTAGAGAAGAAAACCTGGAGTTTGGGGGTTTTCAAAGCAACAGGAAGAGACAGCGCTGTGTAATGCTGAACAATTAAAATGAGGAGTGGCTATATGCACTGGAACTTGTTAAACGGAAAATATTTCTAAGGTCATAAAAAAAGTCAGTGGAGGGCAGGGGAGGAAAAAGCCTAACTGTCTGCAGGTTGCTGATAACTGCTAAGTCGCTTCAGTTGTGTCCGACTCTGTGTGACCCCAGAGACGGCAGCCCACCAGGCTCCCCCGTCCCTGAGATTCTCCAGGCAAGAACACTGGAGTGGGTTGCCATTTCCTCCTCCAATGCATGAAAGTGAACAGTGAAAGTGAAGTCGCTTAGTCGTATCCGACCCGCAGCGACCCCATGGACTGTAGCCCACCAGGCTTCTCCACCCATGGGATTTTCCAGGCAAGAGTACTGGAGTGGGGTGCCATTGCCTTCTCCTATACTGTGTTAGTTAATCTAATTCATTTTATTATAAGTGATAAAACAGCTGGGGTATGAAAAGCTCATTTTGATAGTTATAAGGGAATCGATATGGTAATAGCTATTCAGTTCAGTCTGACCAGCTTAGATGAAGATCAACTGTAGTCTATGCATTTAAAAATTTTACAAAACAAGTTGATACATTTAATGTTATTTAATAAATTGTTGTTTTTTAATACATTGTTATTTAATATGTTATTTAATATATTGCAAAGGACACTTTTTTCCAGGCCTCAAGATATGTATGGGTATATTGTCATCTAATTTGCTTACTTGCTATCCTTAAAAAGAGAATTAAAAGATTGACTCTTGCTGTTGATAATACTAATATCAGATTAAACGAGAGCCAACCAAGTAGTTATTTTGAGAATCAGTGCTTATAGGGAGATCCATATCCAGTGTGCATTCTCCCCAGAGTTACATTGCTTGTAAATTTTATTTATGATTCATATAAGGTTTTATGTTCCAATATTTTTCCAAAGGACATCCTTTATGTCCATGTTCCTGCCCTCAGTTATATTGGTAACTGTCCATTTTGTATTAAAGATCACATTGAAAGTAGTTTTTATGACATTTCTGAATTATGAAAGAATTTCATTCCCTTTCCAGTAGAACTGTGCTGCAGCTGAGATATATCATGACTGTGCTGTAAGCTAATTGTAGTAAAAATCATAATTTGGGTGACCTTCCATAGTATTAAAGTGACTAATATAGCTCACTTTGTCTTGGCCAATATAGATTATAGGTGCAGAGCCAGATTGCCCACGGTCATCTCTGCTGCTTCCCCAGGGAGGGCTTAAATTGTTGGGAGATTTTCTGTTGAGACAAGATGTCTTTGGGCAAGAAGCAGTTGCCTGTTTGGTAGTTCTGCCTATAGGGCTCCCTGAAATAAATTTTAGTTTGGAACAGCCAGAAGGACAAAGAAACCAATTTTTTTTTTTTTTTTTTTTTTTCAAATTCTGAGGCAGCATCCTCTAACCGGCCCAGTGTACCTCTAGAGACCCTGAATAGTGCATAGAAAGGCTGTTTTGTTTTTATTTTGAAAATCAATTTGCTCCTAAACTTCCTCAAATATTTACTGTAGGTGGAAGGAAAAACATTTTTTTGCTCTCAGTTTTGCCCTAGGGGAGGAAGCATTTCTGTGCTCTCTAATCCAAAAGAAAGAGTGGGTATTAGTGTGTCTGATCTAGGCATAATTTGCCACTTTATTGCAGGTCATGCTCAGATGCTCCATAAGCAAATATTTCCCCAGGGACATCTTCCCCAGGGGTCCTCTTACCAGGGAGCCAAGCATAATCCAGTTACAACAGCACTGTCCTCTCACTGCCCCTCCCACCCAACCTCCAGTGAAGTCAAAGAGGTAGCCACTCAGCCGTGTCCTACTCTTTGCGACGGGCTCCTCTGTCCACAGAATTCTCCAGGCAAGAATACTGGAGTGGGTTGCCATTTCCTTCTCCAGGGGATCATCCCGACCCAGGCATTGAACTCTCTTTTTTCACATTGTGGGCAGATTCTTTACTGTCTGAGCTACTAGCGAACCTCCAATGGGCTGTCCCAAATAAACTCCAGGGATCTGTCTTTTTCCTCGTCTTGTTTGTTGCCTTAATTAAATATAGCATGCTAGTTTTTCTACGCATTAACTTTTTGATTAACTGTTAGTGTGATTTCCCTCTATATACATTAAGGATCCACACTTTTTACAGAGATGTATGTTGTTATGTGGAGAAGGCAATGGCACCCCACTCCAGTACTCTTGCCTGGAAAATCCCATGGACGGAGGAGCCTGGTAGGCTGCAGTCCATGGGGTCGCTAAGAGTCGGGCACGACTGAGCGACTTCCCTTTCACTTTTCACTTTCATGCATTGGAGAAAGAAATGGCAACCCACTCCAGTATTCTTGCCTGGAGAATCCCAGGGACAGAGGAGCCTAGTGGGCTGCTGTCTATGGGGTCGCACAGAGTCGGACACGACTGAAGTGACTTAGCAGCAGCAGCATGTTGTTATGTGTGTATCTGTGTTACTTTTTGTAGGAAATTCAAAACCAGTGAACTGCACTAGTCTCTCTTGTTGTCCTAACATGGTTTTGAGAAACTTTACAGTTTTCCCATTGTTTTATATTATGGTGTATTTGTGAGGACTAAATGTTACGCTCACTTTTTAGGTGAAAGCCCAACATAATGAAAGATCAGCTTGATAATGAGTTCAAAGCCTGACTTTTTTAAAAATGTAAATTTTAACTTTAGTTCTCTAAAATAAAAACTCAAGATGGGGAAGGGATCTGTTAACACTTGGTGAATGTTTACAGTGTGCCAGAAACTGTTAGCAAGGCTGGGAACCCGAAGGAAGAAAGGCAAGAACCCTGTCCTCTAGGATGTCACAGTCTATGGGGGAAGATGAGATAAAATGACTTTAGCAAATGGACCGATGGAGGTAGGCATCAACAGACCCCAAGGATGACAAAGAGCCAGCCGAATGATGTAAGATGCCAAGATGGTTCCAGGCAAAATATTTAGAAAAGGAGGAGAATAAGCGAGAACCTGGACTTTAGAAATATACAGAATCCCTTTTCATGATTAAATTGTATGCACTAGTCTCCTAATAAGTAAAAACAGAGTTAATGTTTGTCTACCTGAGGGATAAGTAAAATTTATGTAAGACACAAAGCTTGCTACAGAATTACTCAAGAGGTAAATTCTTTTGTATCTCCCTATCCGGTCCCTTAATAGTGAGCTCATCATTTTAAAGATGATGCAGTTTAAATGTGATCAGAAATGAGTATTCAGATGAATCAGCCCTTTTCTGATGCAGTGAACTTCTTCAGATAGAAGCCCCAAATAGCCATGTTTTTTTAATTATAAGCCTCTTTTGAGATTTTATTGGTAGATGCTTTAATAGTTACTAAATCTCCCAAGAGTTGGTTCATAAAAAAGAACAAAAACTGGAAGCCTCCAGCATAGGCGCTTAGCTGAGTATATATTGTCTCTGTCATTCATTATTATTGTTGTCATTGTTATTTTAACAAAGCATTAGTAATGTTTATGGTTGGAGTCAAGTACCAAACATACTCAAATCTATTTTGATTCTTCAGATTAGTTTGTGATCATGATAAATGGGAAGATTTTCCTTTTGATTTTGATCTTGATGAATCAGTAAGATCTAGGTGTAAAATCTAAAAGCTTGTATTTTAACAATATTTGAAGCAACAGAAGAGTGTATGAGAAGGGAAAACAGTCAACATTTACAATATAGATGTCTTTCACCAATGCTCAGTTATGTGTAAATCCTTCTTTCCTCCTTCCTTCCACTTTCTGTCCTTACCTGCATTGACTTGTATTTTCTACTGAAAGATAGAATAAATCTCAGGTCTATTAACAAGTGTAAATAATAAAGCTTTTTCTTTTTTCCTGGTAAGGGACCCCCAGATTTTCATTGTTAATGTCCACCGTAGCCCACTATTCTCAAATTTCAAGTCTACACTTTGCCATTATATTTTTAGTAGATTATTTTGCAATCAATAAAGTGTTTTTCTTGGTAGTTGGAAATTAAAGTTAGCTAACAAACTTATACTGTGTTAGTGTGCAAAGAAGAACACACAATAGCAAATTTTCTATTTTACTTTAAATGCTTAAAGTTCAAAAGTTACGTTTTCTTAAAGAACTTCAAATCGTCAACTAGTAAAGTCTTAAATATAATTTCCCCATATTTTAGTGATTAGTACTTTTTCCTTATTTGTGTGGGATATCTGAAAATACTTTGCACTTACTGACATAGATTATGGATTGTTTCTATAAATTTGATAATTTGAGATTAGCATATATGAGACATTTCTTAAAATGTATATATTGTCAAATCTTTGAAAATCTTTCATAAAAGAAAGATATTCAGGTTTAGAGTTCCTTTGAACTTTGTTTCAGCATATGGCTACTTAGTTTGACAGATAATTTTACCTTCAGTTCAGTTGCTCAGTTGTGTCCGACTCTTTGCGACCCCATGAACCACAGCACGCCAGGCCTCCCTGTCCATCACCAACTCCCGGAGTTTACCCAAATTCGTGTCCATCGAGTCGGTGATGCCATCCAGCCATCTCATCCTCTGTCGTCCCCTTCTCCTCCTGCCCCCAATCCCTCCCAGCATCAGGGTCTTTTCCAATGAGTCAACTCTTCACATGAGGTGGTCAAAGTATTGGAGTTTCAGCTTCAGCATCAGTCCTTCCAATGATAACCCAGGACTGATCTCCTTTAGGATGGACTGGTTGGATCTCCTTGTAGTCCAAGGGACTCTCAAGAGTCTTCTCCAACACCACAGTTCAAAAGCATCAATTCTTTGGCGCTCAGCTTTCTTCGCAGTCGAACTCTCACATCCATACATGACCACAGGAAAAACCATAGCCTTGACTAGACGGACCTTTGTTGTCAAACTAAATTTTACCTTAGTAAATGGTAAAGTACATATGAACCTTTTATGAATGGCAATGGAGCACTTTAGTTGTGGTTATATAGGTAACATCATTGAATGAGTTATTTAGAAATACAGACTTATATTTTGTTCCAAATTACGTAGTCTTTTTCTTGAAAGGACATTAGAAAGTTGATATAAATGAGCTATGCATCTCTGTAGTAACTTTCAGCATATGCCAACAATTCTGTCTTCTGTATCAATAAATCTAATATTGGGTTGGCCAAAAAGTCTGTTTGGGTGTTTTGGAAGATGGAATGGAAAAACCCAAATGAACTTTTTGACCAATCCAATGTAATGTGTGTGTTGAGGCATTTGAATAAAATTCTGTTTTAGGCTGATGTGCTTTTAATAACTCTAGCTTTCATAAGTACTGTGTGTTAAATACAGTCTCTTTCAAGCCTTTTCTCATGCAGTCATGGCCAAATGGAACTATCCCATAAAACACGTTTCATCTATTTCATTGCTACCCATTTATGGCTGCACCATGTGGTAGGAATCCAGAAACATCAGGTCTGCTGTTCTTGTAACATTCAAGAGGCCTCCAGGTGATAGGCACGGCCAAGTGTCTTGGCCCAGTGCCAGTCACAGTGGTCCTTCCACCAGTACCACTTAGCAAATCACTTTGAGGCAGTGGATGATCTTATGTGGAACAATATAGGATTCTGCAAAGCAGCTATTTCGAAATTCTTCTATCTGTGAATCAGAACAGAAAGTGTTGCTAGCTGCAGTTTTTTGTTGAAAGAATAATTTGCTTTTTGGCCTCTGTAGGTTTTTTCAAATGGAATGATGAAAACAGTTGTATAGAGATCCCCTAGTCCTTCAGGCCACTCTCTTTAATAGTCCACTCTTCAGTTCTCTCTTTTGCTACTTTTTTGGATCAAGTCCAATTTTATGTTAATTAGAATTGTGAATTTCCCTCCTTAAATAACTCACATTGGTTTGAGTTTGATATTTTGATACAGCAAAGACATACAGGGAGGGAAAAAAGGCAACTTGTCAGAAGATAAAGCTTGCTGAAATAGATTATTTAAAACTGAATCTTTCAGTTTGGTTCTGTAAAGCAACTGAAACATGGAGAAAGAAAGCTATGCTGTATTGTATGTCTGAAAAATGAAAAACTTAAGCAGAAACCACAACAGCTTCAAAATTAGGAGCAAATCTAGACCCTGAAATTGACATGTATTTGGTAAGATCAGCATTCTACAAGATAAGGAATAGTTGCAATTAAAACTGCAATGAGCTGCATTGAAGGAGCAATGTGGGAAGTTCTACAGAATTCTCATGGGTAAGATTGGTGAATCTAGGGTTAATTCTTATGGGGCTGTTGGCAGAGACATCTGTTGGAAGGTACTTCAAAGAGACATGGTCAAATTGGACAGTTACTGTTTTTTGAGGAGTTTATTATCAAAATGTATAAAATGTGAAACTGTTCATATATAAGGCAACTATACTCAGTGCTATAAAAATGGGAACAGGTATTGTCACTAACTGAAGTCAGGTTTAAAATGTATATTCATCTCTGGCCTAAACCCCAGATGCTTGGAACTACCGTTTTCCTGATTGGTTTGAGTTCTTACTAGTTTGTCTCCTAAACTCCATAGTGGTACCAGAATCGGACTATATTTTAGTTGGTGGGCAGTACCATCAAAAAGTGCTACATAGTTATTTCTTCCCATCTTCAGTTTGCTTTGAGTTTATATTTTTCAAACTTAAGCACCACCAATTTTAGACACTATCTTCAGTATTTAAGACTTTATAGCTTTAATTTTATTTTAATAAACTTAAGCATTTGCTTGATTTTTTTCAGAGCTATGCATAAGCTCCTAAAGTAAATAGTTCATTAATTTTTATGCCAGCTTTGGTGCTATTTACATGCATACCAATGAAAGGAAACCACCCCAGGGAACCTGTAGAGGGTTGGTTTCAAATTCATGAATTAATGCAAATGGTAAGGTTACATCATTTGGGTATAAGTTATAAGCTTTGGAGAATGGAGAATAAGCAATCAAGGTAAAATAGCCCTCGGGCCTGCATTATTTATGAAAACAAGATCCTGGCATTTATATTCCGAGCTGCTATTACAGAAGATAGAGCTACCTATCTGTGCAGGTGTACTAGAAAGGTCAAAGGGGGCTGAGGTTCAGCCTCACATGTGGGGAAGTAGCCGTTCTGCTGCATCTTTATTCAGAGGAAATCCACAGGGCTTTCATTTGACCTAGTATATTTCCAATATTTATTGCTGCCATATCTGAAACCCCTACAGGTTGAGAGCAATCATATTTCATCCATTCTAAGGTGTCATCAATGTAAAGGTGCATTATTATGCTCAGTATACCACTAAGAAAGGAAAAGTACTTCCAGTTAAAGGATGACTTTTCACAAACTGAAGATTCATCCCAATTTCAACGATGGGAAAATGTGAAAGATAAAAAGTCACCTCAGAGTTGAAGTACAATACTGCTTTATGTCAAAAGTGCTCACTAACTTGGAGGTAAAGCTTACATGTTGCTTTCAGAGTGCTATTTCGGGTAGAGATGGACATTCCCTTTGGAGAAGGAGAGGTCAGCACATTGTCACTTTGTCTGTCACAGGAGCTCTCCCATTAGCAGATTAGAGAGTATTAGAGCTTCATCTGGTAGGGTCCTTGGGAATTCTGTCTCTGTATCTATGTATTCTTATACTTGATTCCTTCCAGTGGGTTTTAGTAAGATACAAACAGGCATAAGAGCACATCAGCAGTGTTTCATATACTATTATTTATTAATATAATTATTGTATATTTGCTTAAATTAAAAAAACAGTCCAGACATTCTTAGTAGAATGCCATAAAAAGATGTATTTCTAGGAAACTAGTTAATGAACAAAACCAGCAAAAACCTTCATCTGCTTAACATCTCATTCTGTTCCCAAAAGCTCCTTTCTTAGCAACGTTAAACTGACAGCTGATGGCTTGGTAAGGATATGGTAACAAGGACTAACTTCTCCATATTTAAGGAAATTCAGAATTTCAATTCTTGCCACACATATATCTACCCTGTTAATTAAAGCAAAAAGTCCACAGATAAAATGTAGTGTCCCAAACCTGAATTTTAATAAATGCAAATGAGCCAAAAGTGAGAATAGTCAGCTGAAGTTCCAGGATAAAATGTTTGTCTTGTATTTACCATGAAATTCATCAGCTTTTACTCAGCGATAGCGGAAACCTCAGGAGAAGATTTAAAAAAAAAAATCGTTCCAGGAGTTTGACAACTAACAAATATACTTCATAAATTCTTTGAATTTTAGTGTGGGGAACAATATAACTTCCATGAAACCAGAGGAAGAAGAAGCCTTGTCATCTCTTCTCCATTTCAACTCCATGGATACTGGCTTCCCCCCACCCCAATGTGTTTAGGAATCTGGGTTTTAAAATCATCTACTGGAAGTTCTCTGCAGGATTTTTTAGCCATTAAATATCAAGATAGTGAGCATGTTATTCTCACTACATGTTAGGTTGCACTCTTTAACTGAAACATCTCTGAATTGCCAACAAATTTCTTTCACATTGGCAAACAATCCTGTTACCTGATGTTGTGGTTTATGAGGAAAGGTGGACAAAATTACACCAGAACTACAATTATTGTTAGTTAAAAACAATTACAGTTAATTACTGGCATTGCTATGAGGTGTCCTTTGCCTCGATATAGTGTGATTCCTTATTTAATTGTTTTTCTGCTCTAATAAACTGTAAAGTCTATGAAGGTAAAATACTCCTTCATCATTGAAGTAAATACTAAATCACCAGCACTTAGCACAAAGCCTGGCACATAATAAATAATCAGAATATTAAAATATGACATGGTTTGGTTTCAATAACATTGACGTGTGATAAAACATCTTTTCAGAATGATCTGCATGTGGCCAATTGGAGATGCCATATAGAGATGCTGAAAAACTTCCACTATAATTTGTTTTTGGTTGTTGTTGCTTTTGAAGTAATGTTTTATAGACTTTATTTTTCCTTCATTTTTATTCATTGAAAGGAGTGGCTCTTGAGTGTTACATTAGAGATTAAATAACTAATTCTGATAACTGTGACTGAATCTATATCTACATTGTTGTTCAGTTGCTGAATCATGACCCACTCTTTGCTACTCAATGGACTGAAGCATGCCAGGATTCCCTGTCTTCACTCTCTCTCTGAGTTTGCTCAGACTCATGTCTGTTGAGTCACTGATGTCATGCAGCCATCTCATCCACTGTCGCCCCCTTCTCCTCTTGCCCTCAATCTTTCCCAGCATCAAAGTCTTTTCCAATGAGTCAGGTCTTCACATCAGGTGGCTAAAGTATTGCAGCTTCAGCATCAGCACTGCCGATGTATATTCAAGGTTGATTTCCTTTTAGGATTGATTGATTTGATCTCCTCGCAATCCAAGAGACTCTCAAGAGTCTTCTCCAGCGCCACAATTCAAAAGCGGATTCATTTTGATATTTGGCAAAACTAATACAATTATGTAAAGTTTAAAAATAAAATAAAAAAACAAAAAACAAAAGCAGTTTATTCGGCACTTAGCTTTCTTTATGTTCAGGCTCTCACATCTGTACATGACTACTGGAAAAACCATAGCTTTGACTGTACAGACTTATTTATTTTTTAAAATGTTACCCCCGCCCATAATCCATTCTTGCATATCATTACAAAATGAGTCTTCTGTAAATATGCTTTGGCCCTATAATTTAGGTTCTACCCGTGTTACTTTGGCAGTTCAGTTCAGTTGCTCAGTCATGTCCGACTCTTTGCGACCCCATGAATCGCAGCACGCCAGGCCTCCCTGTCCATCACCAACTCCCGGAGTTCACTCAGACTCACGTCCATCAAGTCAGTGATGCCATCCAGCCATCTCATCTTCTGTCGTCCCCTTCTCCTCGTGCCCCCAATCCCTCCTAGCATCAGAGTCTTTTCCAATGAGTCAACTCTTCACATGAGGTGGCCAAAGTACTTTCAGGTGGTTCAAAACCTGGCCTGAGTACAATTCTCGTTTTCATTTACTGCTGTTTTGCTCAGAAGTGCTAAGTTTCTTTTTTCTGCTTTTTGCAAAAAAAAGAATTATCATGAAAAACAGTGAGAGAATTGACGACCTTTGCAGTATTATACTGTGTTTGAATTTGCAAATCCACTGAGAATGAGACGAGCCTTCAGATGGATTATAAATAGGCTTTGGCAGGCTTTGAACTGCCCACATGGCATTCTAAGATTTGAACAGGGCTTTGCTGGCATGCTGAACCAACTTAAGCTCTGATATGAGTTATAAAGAACATAAGGATGAGTGGCTCTGTTTGGAGCTTTGTGTTAGCCAAGTAGGTAAAATGAATTCATGGTTAGACTTTCTCTCCACACTTCTTTCAGAATTATTTTGATATCTTTTCTTGATCCAAGGCAGACAAATCCCACTCTTCTTACAGAAATGACCCTTTACTATTTAAAAGAACAACATGAAGCACAAAAATTTGTTTCATTGTCATCTCTGAAAAGGTGGTGATATCAGACATGTAAATAGAGATCCAGAGTCAAATTTTCATAGACTTATTAATTGATGGCACAAGTTTGGACACTTACGTGTGTTATGGTTTCTGAGTAATTTGGAATGACTCTATATATTCCAAATTAATGTATTCTTGCCATGGCTATATATGCATACAGATTATTAATATGTGCTCGACATGAAAGAGCCCAAATACCACCATCTGCTATCAGTTGACATTCTCATCTTTGGTAACATCAAGCTTGTTCAGAACTTTCTGATGGAATGCAATTATTTACCAAATATTTTTCTGTGAATTACCCAATATGTGTCTGGTATTGTTTTGCTGATCTAGGTGTCCTATCCCTATGGACACTGACAAGACATGTGACTAAGACCAGATAGATGGGGCAGACTGCATGGGGATGACTCAAAATATACTCTGTAGGTCAAAGCAGATGAGTTTTGTGGGGAAGGTAAGTGCCTGCAGCCTCCGCCTACAGATTTCAGAGGAGCACAAAAGTGACTCAGACAGTGTACAAAGGGCACCCCATCTCAGAGCAGCAGTACAGCTACAGGGGTTCCAGCAAGTCTATGGATGCCAGCAATGGGACATACTATGATGCCTAGATATCAGTGAGGGAGCCAGTCATGATCAGGTTTTGGCCAGCGCTTTAGACTTCAAAGACAGCATAGAGATCTAGACTGGAAATTGAGATAGGAAATTCTAATTCTGACTAGAGCTGAAAGTTCATGGAGAAAGTGTGTGGAGTTTTTGCATGCATGTCCTTAATTTTGACTAAAATATTGAGCTAATTCTCAAGCATGTAGTAATATCTGCTAATTTCTTAGTCACTACCTTTGTTAGGTAAATGATTTTTCAGACTGGGGATATGAGCCACCTTTAATATCTTGCTGCTGCTGCTAAGTCGCTTCAGTCATGTCTGACTCTGTGAGACCCCATGGACTGCAGCCTACCAGGCTTCTCCATCCATGGGATTCTCCCAGCAAGAACACTGGAGTGGGTTGCCATTTCCTTCTCCAATGCATGAAAGTGGAAAGTGAAAGTGAAGTCGCTCAGTCGCGTCTGACTCTTAGCGACCCCATGGACTGCAGCCTACCAGGCTCCTCCATCCATGGGATTTTCCGGGCAACTGGAGTGGGCTTGGAAAGGACTTTTTGGTTGCTATGCCCATCTCAAGTTTCCTTCAAGGGCCTGTTGTAGCCACCTGGATAGTATAGTTGTGGTTCTGTTCAGATGCATGAAGAACCAATCAGAATGTCTTTTTATCTCCAAATATCTGGTTATGTGATTGATCTTTAGTGAAGAGAAAGAAACCCCAAGTGCACTCAAATATGCATTTGAGAAAGAAAAGCACTTACTTGAGTACTTGCTAGAAATAAAACCCAAAACAGGAGGGAAGTTCAAAAGGAGGAAAGAAAACTAAAAAGGAAGACAGACAGAAGAGGGAGAGGGAGTGAAAGAACTGAAATTGATCAACCAGTCTGTTAAAGTCAACAAAGATGAAAAGAATGTTCAGAAAAACAGAATAACATGTTTCCACTTACCTGATTTAGACGAATTCTTCCCTGAATACCCTTGCTAACATTTCTGGAAAAAAAAAATGTATGGAATGATCACATGTGGAATATTAGCAAATATCTAAAGCATACTACTATAAATATCTTTCTTAGGAACCAGTTAGCATGTTTAAACTTTATTTTAAAATGATATATACTTGTGTTATACATGTTATACATGTGTGCTAAGTCACTTCAGTCGTGTCCTACTCCGTGCAACACCATGGACCATAGCGTGCCAGGCTCCTTTGTCCATGGGATTCTCCAGGCAAAAATACTGGAGTGGGTTGCCATGCCGTTCTCTAGGGGATCTTCCCCACCCAGGTATTGAACCCACATCTCTTACATCTCTTCATTGGCGTTGCACCCTTACAACTGTTTCCTCTTTGCCCTTGCTGTCACTCTTTGAGACAAGCCTTTGCCCTCTCATACCAAGACCCCTGTGATAGACTCCTAAAAGTTCCCCTTTTTCTTTCCCCGCTCATCCATCCTAACACTCCCAAAAGATTAATCTGTTAGAAATGCTGCTCTTATGTGTTGTTTGTGTAGAATTTACTTTAGGTTGTCCCTCTGTAGGCTGTAAAAACCTAACAGTGTTTAAGGAGGAAGCTCTAGGGTGCTCCCTAGGGCAAGAGTGGCTGAGAGTTTTACAAAGGAGGTGCACATTTTGCATGGACTTTCAGAACAGCTGGAATTTACACAGGAACATATCCCAGGGAGGGGGCTTCCCTGGCGGCTCAGTGGTGAAGAATCCATATGCCAATGCAGGGCACACGGGTTTGATCCCTGGGTTGAGAAGATCCCCTGGAGAAGAGAATGGCAAATGACGCCGGTATCCTTGCCTGGGAAATTCCATGGTCAGAGGAGCCCGGCGGGCTACAGTCCCTGGGGTCACAAATTGAGTGACTAAACAGCAGCCACAACAAATATCCCAGGAAGAGCAATCTCTTGAGCATGTTTTCAGCACAGTTTTTTTTTCAAGCAGTGGTGAGCAAACTGAGATGGAGGTCCCAGAATTTGTGTGAGATAGTGGTTGAGGGGCTCTAATCTAGATTGAGCAGGGCAAGGATTGTCACAACAATTTTGGAATTTCATTTTATAAGCCATAGGGAGCACGATACAGAAGGGTTGTGTTAGTACTCCTTCAGTTTCCAGTGATAGAAACACAGCTCAAATTTAGCTGAAAATGTAAAAGGCAAAATTTTTATTGGCTCACAAACTAAGAAGTTTAAGAGGAAAATTGGCATTAGGTCCTGCTGAGGCAGTAAAGCTGTATGCAGTAAAGCTGTATGAAAGAATATTAGAAATCACTCTTCTTCCCCTTTACTGTCCTTTCCTCTAAGACCCAGCAGAGTTATGTCCTTAGTACCCGCAAAGCCAGGGCTATCTTTTTCTAATTGTTTTTGCAAAAGTACTATGGTTGCCACTAATGGGACCTGGCAGAATGAAGTGCTCCAGTGTGCACACACCTGCCTGAAGCTGAGAGTGGGGTCAGGCTCTCTCAACTGAATGGACTAATGAGAGCAGGACTCGGCTCCCTGTAAGGAAAAAGTTCAGTTATCAGAAGAAGGTGTGGGCAGTAGAAACCAGAAGTCATTCCAAGGTTCTCAACAAAATGTTGTCAGTAAAACTGTCGGGCTTCACTGGTGGCTCAGTGGTAAAATATCCACCTGCAGTGGATCTCCAGAAATGGAGGAGATGTGGATTTGATACTTAGGTTGGGAAGATCCCCTGGAGGAGGGCATGGCAACCCACTCCAGTATTTTTGCCTGGAGAATCCCATAGGCAGAAGAGCCTGGTGGGCTACAGCCCATAGGCTCGCAAAGAGTTGGACCTGACTGTAGTGACTTAGCATGCAAAGTAGCTATAGTTAATTGTCCTGAGCAAATTTGGACCACTTGGGTGGGTAGCCTGTCTCGTTATCTAGTCCAGAGCTGGGACTGTGTTCAAGATAGCCATCTTTGAAGTGGGTGCCTCTTTGATGTGGATGCCTTGGCAATCAAAGCTTAAGTTAAACACTTGCATTATGAAAAGAAGAGCCAACTGCAGTGCTTACAAAGCAGTGTATGTTGTGAAAAATCATTGTTGACTTGGACCCAGGACTAATGGAGATCTATACACTGCCAGACTGATGGAAGGGCAGGGCATCTCCCAACCACTTATACTGGACAATTGTTATTTCACCAACAAAAGAGGGTTTTTGGTATCCCTTAAAATCTCTGGCATCAATGTTAGTAAGTTTTACTGCCTTAGGGTTTATTCCTGTTTAGGCCATGTCTAAGAATTCTAACCACTCTGAAAATATGGATTAAAGTTAAAATATACATATCATGAATTGTGATTGATAATCATAGTATCAATTCATTGAGTCATAACCACATTTTTTGAAATGAAACTGAAAACTATCAAAGTAGACCAAATGATATGTTCTAGAATGAAACATTAAACAAATGTAATGGTTTTTGAAACTTCGTTTTCATGTTTTAAAATTCTTGTTCATAAAAAGTCTATATTTGGTGGACTTTCGTTAAAAAAAATTGTGAAAACCACTAACTTAAAGCATGTGGGCATTATCCCTTCTACTTGGTTATTGGCATAGCTTCTGGTTGGAGTTTAGTAAATATTTAGGTTTTATCATAGCTATTTTGCAATATGTGCTTTTTAAAGTTATATTTGAGTGTGTCTTTATTGTGTGTGTGTGTGTATATATAATATATATGTATATACATACAGGGCTTCCCAGGTGGTACAGTGATAAAGAATCCGCTGTCAATCCAGGAGACTCCAGAGACATGGTTTGATCCCTGAGTTGAGACGATCCCCTGGTGTAGGAAATGGCAACCCACTCCAGTATTCTTACCTGGACAATTCCATGGACAGAGGAGCCTGGAGGGCTATAGTCCATGGGGTCACAGAATTGGATGGGACTGAGCACACACACATATTATATACCAAGTGTATCTCTGAATTTATCATAGAATAAGTGGGAAATTGAATTCATTTTACCAAATTGCAATTAAAGGCTGTTTGGTAGAATGTGCTTGTCCTCTCTCCCACTCCCTGTTCCTGTTCCTCACCCTCCTCCCTCTCCTCTTTCTTTCTTAACTAACAATAATTGGCAAGTTAAGCACTTACAGTAACTCATGTAATCCTCTGCCCCAAAGTATTCATTATCCCCATTTTACAGATGGGGCCATTAGGCTTTACAGACTTGACTGTAGCTCTTCTAAGGTTACCTAGTTAGTAAGTATGTGAACCAACTGGAAGTTGAACCAGACAGTTTGACTCTAGAGCCTGTCATCTTTATTGACTTTTTTGTTCAGATTCAGAAGAGCAAGTTGGATCAGTGTACCAGTGACTTTTGAATCTATTTGTCCGAACACAGGGAACACAGGAAAGAAGGGCACTGGAGAGTCTCCATTCCATTGACCCGCCAACTCCATGTCCTCGTGTCTCTGGGGCTTTGAATTTGGGGTTTATAGGTTAAAAAGAAATGAATAGAGAAAGACTGAAAGGGAGTTGTGCACCTGATAATTCAATAAAGAGCAAATAGACAATGGTGCATAGGACCATACCCTATTTAAAACCCCCTGTCCATCACGTCCTGCTGGCCGTGCTGACCCAGTGATGACCCACAGGTCAGTCCAGGGCAGAAGGTATACCCAGGGTGAAGAATACTGTTTTCTTTCTTTCTTTTTTTTTTTTTAACTTGAGCTCTCCAATGGCTCTGCTTTGGTCAGATGCTTTGAACGGTGTCAACTGGGAAATGCGATCTTTCATCTCACGCCCGCTCATCTTTCCTCTGCACTCGGTTGCCGCTGCCTGCCAGCCCAGCGTATGTTTACAAACTTCAGTTCCTTTTTTTCTTAACGACCAAAGAGTACAACCAGTGTACAAACCAGACAAAATGTAAACACTTTTGTTCAAAGGGAAGCTGGTAGTCATAGGTCCTGACTTCTTTTAGAAAAATAGAGCTCAATATTATGTATGTCTCTTTGTAAAGTATTTGAGAATCATAGTAAATGTGAAAGGCATTGTATTTTTGATTCCCTAAAGAACTCAGTTTGCCCTAGAGCCCTTGGGTAAGAGAGGAAATGGCTTGTGTGAAGCAGTTTCAGAGAATCAGCACAAATCCCATTATGAGGACCAACCTCCAGTCAGTAATTTTAGAGGTCTTGGGGACTGTGGCAAAGCGTGTTTGCTTGGATGCATGTTTATAAAAACTCTTGCTTATCCCCTTGCTTCTAAAGGAGATGATCAGTAAGTAGAAATTGGGTCAAGCTTTAAATCTCGTGTTTGTCATCCTGAAAAGTGACCCTGCTAAATGGCTGTCTTGGCAACGTTAAAACTGACACTTGACCAGTCAGATCAGGTGAACTCAATGCAGGCCAGGGGAATAATAGCAGGGCTGATGCTCAGATGGACCCTTCAAGGGCCTAGCCTGTATATGTAACTCCAACTAATGTGCACATTGACATATGGCCAATTGCTGTGACTCTTCTTCGAGAAAAGGTGATAAGCTTGTCATGAGATTTGTGCATGTACTTTTATGGCCAATTCATGTTTCTGTATGGCAGAGCCCACTACAATATTGTAAAGTAATTATCCTCCAATTAAAATAAATGTAAAAGAGATGCTTTTCATATTTCTGCATATGAAAGAAAAATTTTCAATAAAATTTTAAAGAATTAAAATATTTACATTATCGGACTCCACTGGATATATCAACTTAACGATGATCACAAACTTACTCTGAACAGTTGTAATTCTGAAATGGAAAGCTTTATTTGCCTTCTCTGGTTAAATTTGAAGTACCTATTCCTCATATTCTCTCTGGGCTTCCCTTGTCTCTGGGCCTTTCTCTCTTCTCTGTCTCTCTCTAAATATTGCCCAATCTACTTATTTTTGTAGCTATCTGTGTATGGGTGCTAAGTTGCTTCAGTCATATCCAACTTTTTGCAACCCTATGGACTGTAGCCCACCAGACTCCTCTGTCCATCAGATTCTGCAGGCAAGAACACTGGAGTGGGGTGCCATTTCCTACTCCAGGGGATCTTCCCAACCCAAGGATTGAACCCACATCTCTTGTGTCTTCTGCATTGACAGGCAGGTTCTTTACCACTAACACCACCTGGGAAGGCATGTAGCTATCTAGTGGCCTTACATTTTCAGCTGATATCGAGAACTTATGTTTTGTATGCATAAATGGCAAGCAGTCATCAGAAGTGATTATTACACTCTAAGGAAAATTCTAAGTCTTGAGTTGTCTGCTTCAACCGCTCCCTACTACCAAACGGGTGTTCCCTTCACAGAGGCACAGAAGCAATGCTAGGTGGCAGCTCAAGAGGACCAGCTGCTCCTGCCACTCCACACCTTGTGATGCACTTCCCTCTCCCTCTGCGTTGAGACCTACAAATTGTTCTATTGCCAAACGGGTACTCCAGACTTTCCCTCTATTTCCACACTTCTTTATACCTCTGAAAACAGAAATTAGTTTATGGTTAGGTGCAGTTGCTTTATGTGTGGGCTTTTTAATTCAAAAGGTATTATTATTATTTTTAATGGTACTGAGTGGTTTTTAAAAATCATCCATTGTGTTGTCTGCAGTCTCTTTTTTTAACATTTTATTTTTAATTGAAGGATAATTGCTTTACAGTACTGTGTTGGTTTCAGCTGTGCATCAACATGAATCAGCTATAGGTATATGTGCGTCCCCTCCCTCTTGAATCTCCCTCCCATCTCCTACCCCATTTCACCTCTCCAGGTTGTCACGGGGCCCCAGTGTGAGCTCCCTGCATCACACAGCAAATGCCCACTGGCTATCTGTTTTAAATATGGTAGTGTATGTTTCCAGGCCACCCTCTCCATTCGTCCCACCCTTTCCTTCCCTGCCCTGTGTCCACAATCTGTTTGCCATGTCTGTCTAGGTTCATCTGTCTCACTAGAACTGACTCAAATGCATTCCGTTTTATGGCTGAGTAATATTCCATTGTATATATGAACCACAACTTCTTCATCCATTTATCTGTCAATGGAAGAATGTTGGAGTGGTTACCATGCCTTCCTCCAGGGAATCTTCCCAACCCAGGGACTGAACCCAGGTCTCACACATTGCAGGCAGATTCTTTACCATCTGGGCCACCAGGGAAACGCAAGAATACTAGGGTGGGTAGCTTATCCCATCTTCAGGGGGATCTTCTCAACCAGGAATCAAACTGGGGTCTCCTGCATTGCAGGGGGATTCTTTATCAGCTGAGCTACCAGGGAAGCCCATATTTGTACCACAGCTTCTTTATCCATTCATCTGTCAGTGGACATCTAGGTTGCTTTCATGTCCTAACTTGTAAATAGTGCTGCAATGAACATTGGGGTACATGTGTCTTTTCAATTATGGTTTTCTTAGGATATATCCTCAGTAGTGGGGTTGTTGGGTCATAAGGCAGTTTTATTCCATTTTTTTTTAAGGAATCTCCATACTGTGCTCCATAGTGGCTGTATCATTTACATTCCCATGAACAGTGTAAGAGGGTTTTCTCCACGCCCTCCAGCATTTATTGCTTGTAGGTTTTTGAAGATGGCTATTCTGACCAGTGTGAGGTGATATTTCATTGTAGTTTTGATTTGCATTTCTCTGATAATGAGCAATGTTGAGCATCTTTTCACATGTTTTTTAGCCATTTGTATGTCTTCTTTGGAGAAATGTCTACTGAGGTCTTCTGCCCACTTTTTGAGTGGGTGGTTTGTTTTTCTGGTATTGAGATGCATCAGCTGCTTATCTATTTTGGAAATTAATTCTTCTGTCAGTTGTTTCATTTGTTGTTATTTTCTCCCATTCTGAGGGTTGTCTTTTCATCTCGTTTATAGTTTCCTTTGCTGTGGAAAAGCTTTTAAGTTTAATGAGATCTCTCTTGTTTATTTTTGTTTTTACTCCCATTATCCTAGGAGGTGGATCATAGAGAATTTTGCTATGATTTATGTCAGAGAGTATTGTGCCTATACTTTACTGTAAGAGTTTTACGGTTTATGGTCTTACACTTAGATCTTTAATCCATTTTAAGTTGTTTGCAATCTGTCTCTCTCTAGCTCTCTCTGTGTCTTTCTCTCTCTTATTCCCTCTGTGTTCCTCTCTCTCTGTGTCTCTGTGTGTGTCTCTCTCTCTATCTCTTGCTATCGCTCTCGCTGTCTCTGTCTCTCTCTGTGTCTCTATCTGTATGTTTCTCTATGTGTGTGTCTCTCTCTCTATCTCCCTCTGTGTCTCTATCTATATGTTTCTCTATGTGTGTGTCTCTTTGTATCTCCCTCTCTCCTTCTCTCCCTCTTTCGCCGTCTCTCTCAGTCTCCTTCTCTCTCTCCTCGTCTCTCTGTCTCTCCCCCTCTCTCTCTCCCCGTCTCTCTTCCTTTCTCATGCTTGCACACACACTGTGAGCATTTACCCATAAATCCTTCCATCTGTTTTTGCCAACGGTCAATGTGTCCTAACAAATAGGTATGTGTAATTTAAAGGAGATAGTGTTTTCATATCTCTTCTCAATAATCAATAATTTAAGATCAGAGCCATAATATAAGGTATGAGAAATGCTATCTAAATGTATACTCATTTACTTGTTATTTCTCATGGCAGTTCTCAAAGTATGATTTATGTTCTTTCAGGAAGTCAGAGGGTCAAACTATTTTCCTAATAGTACCAAGACATAATTTACCTTGTTCACTTTGACATTTGTCCTGATGGTGCAGAAAGTAATGATGGTTTAGTCACCTTAGCATGAATCAAGGCAATGACACCAAACTGTACTAGCCAGTGAGTTGTTTATCACCATGCATTCACAACCTGTGTAGTTAAAAAAAAAAGTTTCAGTTAAATTCTTGAAGTAGTAAAATTTATACATTTTTTTAATCTTTAACCTTGAGTAAACATCTAACATCTTTTTAATATTCTCTGACAAAACAGAATGGATGCAAAAAGCACTTTGTGTACTGAAGTATTTTTGATGTCTCAAGGAAATATTGTGCAGTTGTTTGAGTTGCAAACTGAACAAAAAGTTTTTTGTTTTTGTTTTTTTTCCATATTATCAGCATGTCATCAGTTTTTGCTTGAAAAACAATTTACAAACTACAGTTATGTAGACTTGGGTATTTTCAGCTTTTTTTTTCTTTTTTTTTTCTGGAAATGGGCAAAGTGAGCTTGTTGCTTCAAGGAAGACTGCTCACTGTATTTGTGATAAAATCTGATTTTTGAGATTTGGAAAATGAGTTTCTGCCACTAGTTTAACAGCTTTTGAAGATTCTTCTGATAAGATGGATAGTGATATTAATAAAGTATGAGTTTTAAATATTGTTTAATGAAATGAATCTTCATTAGAAAATCTACACAATTTAGCAAACCATTATTTTTCAGTTACTAATGCAGGATATTACAAAATTATTCATGGACAGAAAAATCCATTCAAAGTATAAGATGTACTAACTACTTTTAATTTTATAAAATGTTATTTAATATTATTTCAGATCCACATTGTAACTTAACTTTTAAACTAGTATAATTTTTGGTGTAGTATCAAACAATATTAAAAGGCTATTTGAATACTCCTCTTCTTCCCAACCACAAGTGAAACTAGATTTCCTACCTATTCTTCAAACAAAATGACATAGAACGGTCAATCAAATATGAAAATCAGGCTTTCTTTCATTAAAACTTGCCTCTTTAATGTATGCAAAATGTTAAATTATACTTCTCACCTGTTTTGGAAAACAGTTACTTTCTGTAAAGTATATTAATATGTAATAGTCTTATTTTATTAAATATTTAAAATTTTCTAACCTCTGATATGGTAAATAAAAATATATATAACTGAAACCACTTTTGGATCCTCAGTGCTGCTTTTTTTATTTTTCCCTAACACTGTAAAAGTGTTCTGAGACAAAATAATTTTGAATACCTGGTCTACCATTTTCATATTTAAGTAACTGATATTTTTTTCAACCACACATAGAATTGTAAAGCATGATAACTGAGACACAATCAGCCAAGAAATTAAGTTGATTTAACAGGAATACACAAAGTCTGGTAATCTATGAAAGTTATCAATAATATCTTGCCCTAGTCTTACTATGCAAAATCTCTTCAAAACAATGTCCTCATCCAAGGCAGAACATCAGCCTCTTAATACAGTTTGCCTTTTCACTCCCAAGTCAGAATATGTCAAAGAAACAAAACTCTGGCCTCTGAAGTATACCATGGTCTTAATTTTTAAAGTAGTTTTGATTCAGCCTCTTACAGAGCTCAGACTACACAATCTGTTCCTTAAATATTTCAAGGAAGTGCAGTTCCTTTGGTGAGAGACATTTCCATCCAAATATCTGGTATGACCACTTGCATTTCTAATTGAGAGCTTGCTGTCTGAAGAATTAAAGGAACCAAAGACTTTGTAAAATGACCTCACTCTCCACTGGGAACAGATCAAAGTAGCCCTTGGGCACTTCTTAACTGACAAGGGTCTAACCTACTGCTGCTAAGTCGCTTCAGTTGTGTCCGACTCTGTGTGACCCCATGGACTGCAGCCTACCAGGCTTCTCCGTCCACGGGATTCTCCAGGCAAGAACACTGGAGTGGGTTGCCATTTCCTTCTGCAGTGCATGAAAGTGAAAAGTGAAAGTGAAGTCGCTCAGTCGTGTCCGATTCTTAGCGACCCCATGGACTGCAGCCCACCAGGCTCCTCTGTCCATGGGATTTTCCAGGTAACAGTACTGGAGTGGGGTGCCATTGCCTTCTCCCAACCTACTCTCCATGCTAGTAGTCAAAAAGTAAAGGAAAGTGTGAAATAGTAACTGAATGATCATCACTTCAGTAGCTCATAGTATGGCCTTGGTGGAGTTTTATATGTCTGTCTTCATATTTTAACATTGTAGGTGACATAACTATTTTCTGTGCTTTCATTATAGAACTAAGAGAATCTCAGAGACAAACTCCTGAGAAAGTTGGTTGTATCATACCAGAGCCCTTTAGAGCTGTCATTATACCTTAGCGAAGAGTGTTATCTGGACTCCAGCACTAGCTGTGACACTTACGGTGGGCCAGGTGCTTAACCTCTCTTGACCTCGGTTCCTTTATCTGTAAAATAGGAATAAGAATAGTTTGTACATATAGAGGCTATTTGAGGATTAAAATTTGTGTTTGCTTATAGTAGTTATTGGAGCATAAGTGATTAGTCAATTTTAGTTAGAGTTATTACTACAGAGATAGCGTTTATGATGATTCTCTATGTTCTTAGAAATTGTTTTAAAAATGGAAAATGTCTACAACTTTTTCAGTTTTCTGTCATACAGTTTTAATCGTCAAAATGATGATCATGATTTCTTTTACTCACATATAATTTTTATTGACCTACCTACTGATAAATTCTTAAGGAGTAAACCCCAGTCATTATCTGCAGTTGTTTTTTTTTTTTTTCTGTTTCCTTAAATATAATTCTTTGGTAAAATTATTTTTGGCCAAATCCCTCTCTTGAGGCTGTATGGCTACTGCTTTCACGAAGTTCTTACTGACCACCTCATTGCAGAATTGCAAAACTACTTTGACTTTGATTCGGAACCATTTGACTTTCTTCTGCCCATATTGTGCATCTCTTCCTCGTTTGAGTTTGAGTAAACTCCAGGAGTTGGTGATGGACAGGGAGGCCTGGCGTGCTGCAGTCCATGGGGTCACAAAGAGTTGGACACGACTAAGCAATTGAACTGAACTGAACTTCCTCCTTTGGTCCTCATTAGGTTGGGTGAAATTTTTCTCCACTCAAGCGCACGCAACCCTTGATGATATTTTCTGGAGATTCAACTGAAGTCACTTTTCGTAACTGTTTTTTATATGCTCTACTTTAGTGATACCACCATCTATGCATTTATTCTGAATGATTCAGTCAGTTCATTTCAGTCACTCAGTCATGTCCGACTCTTTGTGACCCCATGGATTGCAGCACACCAGGCTTCTCTGTCTATCACCAACTCCCGGAACTTGCTCAGACTCATGTCTTTCAAGTCAGTGATGCCATCCAACTGTCTCATCCTGTCGTCCCCTTCTCCTCCTGCCTTCAATCTTTCCCAGTATCAGAGTCTTTTCTAATAAGTCAGTTCTTCCCATCAGGTGGCCAAAGTATTGGAGTATTCAGCATCAGTCCTTGCAATGAATGGTCAGAACTGATTTCCTTTAGGATTAACTTGTTTGATCTCCTTGCAATCCAAGTGACTCTCAAGAGTCTTCTCCAACACCACAGTTCAAAAGCATCAGTTCTTCGGTGCTCAGCTTTCTTTATTGTCCAACGCTCACATCCATACATGACTATTGGAAAAACCATAGCTTTGACTAGATGGATCTTTGTCGGCAAAGTAGTGCCTATGCTTTTTAATATGCTGTGTAGATTAGTCATAGTTTTTCTTCCAAGGAGCAAGTGTCTTAATTTCATGGCTGCAGCCACCATGGGCTTCCCTGGTAGCTCACCTGGTAAAGAATCCACCTGCAATACAGGGGACCTAGCTTCGATCCCTGGGTTGGGAAGATGCCCTGGAAAAGGGAATGGCTGCTCACTCCAGTATTCTGGTCTGGAGAATTCCATGGACCATATAGTCCATGGGGCTGCAAAGAGCTGGACATGACTGAGTGACTTTCACAGTCACCATCTGCAGTGATTTTGGAGCCCAAGAAAATAGTCTGTCACTGTTTCCATTGTTTCCCCATCTATCATTGTCCAAATGATTATCAAGTACTTATTCCACAATCTACATTATCTGTCCCAGCTTCTATTTTTAACTGAAGGCTTGTCTCCATCTGAGTGTCATCTATTTACCTCATAGTCAACATGTACAAAACCTAAATCATTGTCGTCCTTCCTCAGCCTTGTTTTATACTTCAGTCATGTGGCATCATCATGTACTAAACTTCCCAAACTTAGTTCATCTTTGATCTAACACTCTGATAATGCCTGTGGGTTTCATGGGTCATCATTTTTTAGAGACTGAATCCTTATACTTTATGTCTATATCTCAAATCAGTTTCCTCTTTTTCTCCTATTGTCCCTGCTTTAGCTTAGAATTCATTAAAGTTTAAAGAACTGTACAGCCTTTATAACTAGTATGTTTCTGTTACCAGACTCTTGCCATTCAAGTTCAACAGCAGAGGATTCTCTCTGCTGACTTCAGGGTATATTCCTTGCTGCTCTGATAAGATCATTCCTGTATTTTTGTTGCTATGAGTCCCAGTTGGCTCCCTATTATGCTCAGGATGGAATTTAAACCTGTGACAAATTCTTTGACCCTCTGAGCCCGATCTTACCTGTCCAGCTTTATCACCTATTTTTCTTTCTTTTCATATAGGCAACCTGTCTTTTTTAAATTTGTTTTTAAACAATTTGTAAGTATACTTAATTCACGACAGACTAAACATAAGTGTACTTCTGATATGTTTTCACATCTATATGCAGCATTGAAACAATGAGCACAATGAACATAAGGAACCCAACTCATCACTTCCAAAAGTGTCCTTGTGCTCCTTTGTACTCCTGTATATAACAACTGATATCCTTTCTGAGACCACATGGGCGTTTCCATTCTAGAAATTTACACAAATGGAATCATAAAATGTTTCTCCTACTTTTGTCTGGGTTCTTTCACTCAACAAAATGATGAAAGCGTACTTACATTGTTGTCCATATTAACAGTCCACTCCCTTTTCATTGTTGAATAGTATTCTGTTTTATAGATATACCACAATTTATCCATTTACCTGCTGATGGACATTTGCATTGTTTTCAGTCTGGGGATTTCAAAAATAAAGCTTTTGTGAATATTTGTATACAATTATTTTAATGGGTGTATGCTTTCTGTTTTCTTGAATAAAGAAATATGAACAGTATTCCCCCAAAACCTGTCCTTTCTCTTGAATAGCGAAATGATAGGCTGGGCCATATAATAGTTGTTTTATTTTTTATGAAATTATTATCATTGCTTTTCAAAGTGTTCACAGCAGTTATATTCTGAGCAGTACATAAGCATTCTAGCTACTGACGTCTTGCCAGAATGTTGTCTTATTAATTTCTAGCATTTGAAATAGGTCCGTAGTAGATCTTACTGTGGTTTCATTTCCATTTTGCTAATGACTAATGATGTTACGTTGGAGAAGACTCTTGAGAGTCCCTTGGACTGCAAGGAGATCCAACCAGTCCATTCTGAAGGAGATCAGCCCTGGGATTTCTTTGGAAGGAATGATGCTAAAGCTGAAACTCCAATACTTTGGCCACCTCATGCGAAGAGTTGACTCATTGGAAAAGACTCTGATGTTGGGAGGGATTGGGGGCAGGAGGAGAAGGGGACGACAGAGGATGAGATGGCTGGATGGCATCACTGACTCGATGTACGTGAGTCTGAGTGAACTCCGGGAGTTGGTGATGGACAGGGAGGCCTGGCGTGCTGCGATTCATGGGGTCGCAAAGAGTCGGACACAACTGAGTAACTGAACTGAACTGAATGATGTTATGGGCTTCCCTGGTGGTTCAGATGGTAAAGAATCTGTCTGCAATGCAGGAGACCTGGGTTGAATAGAATATCTTTTATGTGTTACTGTATATCTTATTTGGTGAACTGTCTGTTCAAATCTGTTGTCCATTTTTAACTGGAAATTTTCTTTTGAAACTCAGTATTCTTCATATGTTCTACATCCAGGTCTTCTATGATGCATGCATTTGCAAATATTAAATCTTTCATTCTCTGAATAGTATTTGTGAATAACAAGTATTTAACTTTATGAAATATAATTTATCAATTTTACTCTTAAATATTTTTTTTGTTGTTGACTATTCAAGAAATCTTTGTCTAGGCTAAAATCACCAAGGTTTTAGCCTATGTTTTTGCCTAGAAGTCTTTTGGTTCTAAGATTTACATATATGTTTGCACATCTTTTGCATATTATTAAGATAGGATGAATCCTGAGGTGAGGTAAGGTGAGGCATTAGTGAGTAAATTCTTTTCTTTGTAAATTAAAATTTCATTAGTACCATTTATAACAGGCATCTCTGATAATGTTGGGTAGTAGGGTGAACAGTAGTCCCCCAAAACCTGTCCAATTTCTAATCTTCAGAAACTGCAAAGATGGTTCTTATAAACCAAGGAGAAATTTACAGATGCAGTGATGTTTCTAGGATTTGAGATGGGAAAATTATCCTGTGGGCCCAGTCTAATCAAACGAGCCCTTAAGGACTGAGGACCTTTTCCAGCTAAGGTGAGAGACAGAAAATCACAGAAAAAAGATCAGAGAGCTGTGACCTTGCTGTCTTTGAAAGTAGAAGGGCTTCAAATCAGTGAATGCAGATGGCTTCTAGAAGCTGGAAAAGGCAAGGAAAGGGCTTCTCCCATAGCCTCCAAAAAAGGAATGCAGCCCTACTGACACCGTTTTATAGTCTATGGAATCTTTGTTGGTCTCTGACCTATACAAGTACAAGGTAATTGTTGAGTTGCTCAGTCATGTCTGACTCTTTGTGACCCCATGGAATGCAGCATGGCAGACTTCCCTGTCCTTAACCATTTCCTAGAGTCCACTCAAACTCATGTCCATTGAGTCACTGATGCCATCCAACAATCTCATCCCCTGTCATCCCCTTCTCTTCCTGCCTTCAGTCTTTCCCAGCATCATAGTCTTTTTCCCTGAGTCAACTCTTCATATCAGGTGGCCAAAGTATTGGAGCTTCAGTATCAGTCCTGCCAATAAATATTCAGGGTTGATTTCCTTTAGGATTGACTGGTTTGATCTTGCAGTCGAAGGGACTCTTGAGAGTCTTGTCCAGCGCCACAGTTCAAAAGCATCGATTCTTCAGTGTTCATCCTTCTTTATGGTCCAACTCTCAGAACCATACATGACTACTGGAAAAAACCATAGCTTTGATTAGATGGACCTTTCTAGGCAAATTGATGTCTACTTTTTAATATGCTGTCTAGGTTGGTTGCAGCTTTTCTTCCAAGGAGCAAGCATCTTTTAATTTCATGGCTGGAGTCACCATTTACAGTGATTTTGGAGCCCAAAATTTTGGAGCAGAAAATAAAGTCTGTCACTGTTTCCATCATTTCACCCATCTATTTGCCATGAAGTGATGGGACCAGATGCCAGGATCTTCATTTTTTGAATGTTTAATTTTAAGCTAGCTTTTCATTTTCCTCTTTCACCTTCATCAAGAGGCTCTTTAATTTCTTTTTGCTTTTTGCCATAAGGAAGGTGTCCTCTGCATATCTGAAGTTATTGATATTTCTCCCAACAATTTTGATACCATCTTGTGAGTCATCCAGCTTGGCATTTTGCATGATGTACTCTGCATATAAGTTAAATAAGCAGGGTGACAATATATAGCCTTGACGTACTCCTTTCCCTATTTGGATCCAGTTCCTTGTTTTCTGTCCAGTTCTAACTATTGTTTCTTGACCTGCATACAGATTTCTCAGGAGGCAGGTAAGGTGGTCTGGTATTTCCATCTCTTTAAGAATTTTCTGGTTTGTTTTGATCCACACAGTCAAAGGCTTTAATGATGTCAATGAAGCAGAAGTAGATGTTTTTCTGGAATTCTCTTGCTTTTTCTGTGATCCAGTGAATGTTGGCAGTTTGATCTCTGGTTCCTCTGCCCTTTCTAAATCCAGCTTGTACATCTGGGAAGTCTTGGTTCACATACTATTGAAGCCTAGCTTGAAGAATTCTGAGCATTACTTTGCTAGCATATGAGATGAGTGTAATTGTGCGGTAATTTGAACATTCTTTGGCCTTGCCCTTCTTTGGGATTGGAATGAAGACTGACCTTTTCAAGTCCTGTGGCCACTGCTGAGTTTTCCAAATTTGCTGGCATATTGAGTGCAGCACTTTCACAGCATCATCCTTCAGGATTTGAAATAGCTCAGCTGGAATTCCATCACCTCCACTAGCTTTGTTCATTGTGATGCTTTCTAAGGCCCACTTGACTTCACATTCCAGGATGTCTAGTCCTAGGTGAATGATCACACCATCGTCGTTATCCAGGTCATTAAGATCTTTTTCATATAGTTCTTGTATGTATTCTTGCCCCTCCTTAACATCTCCGCTTCTTTGAGGTCCATACCATTTCTGTCATTTATGGTGCCCATCGTTGCATGAAATGTTCGCTTGGTGTCTCTAATTTTCTTGAAGAGATCTCTAGTGTTTCCCATTCTATTGTTTTCCTCTATTTCTTTGCACTGTTCACTTAGGAAGGCTTTCTTCTCTCTCCTTGCTATTCTCAGGAACTCTGCATTCAGAGTAGTATCTTTCCTTTTCTCCTTTGCCTTTTACTTCTCTTCCTTTCTCAGCTATTTGTAAGGCCTTCTCAGACAACCATTTTCTCTTTTTGCATTTCTTTTTCTTGGGGCTGTTTTAATGCCATGTACATCTATCTGTACAATGTTATGAACATCTGATAGAGTGCCTGAAGAGCTATGGACAGAAGTTCCTAACATTGTACAGAAGTACAAGATAATAAATTTGTATTTTTTAAGCCACTAAATTTATGATATTTTGCTGCAGCAGCAATGGAAAACTAATGCAATTTGCATATTCTCCTTTCTAAACTGTTCTTTCTGATGAACAAGCAAAAACCTTTTTTTTATTTAGCAAATTTTAAAAAATTGAATAATAGAGAACAAAATAAATATTAATTGTACAAAAATTAAAGAATGAGGATAAAAATTTAAACAATAAATTAGACCACATGGATATTCTGGCTTCTCAGGTGGTAATGAACCTGCCTGCCAATGCAGGTTTTATGTAAGGGACACAGTTTGATCCCTGGATCAGGAACATACCCTGGAGGAGGGCATCACAACCCACTCCAGTATTCTTGGCTGGAGAATCCCATGGCCAGAGAAACCTGGTGAGCTACAGTTCATAGGGTTGCACAGAGTCTACATGACTTAAGCGACTTAGCAAGCATGCATGGGTATCCTGACACCTAGAGAGGATGCCTCTATTAAGTATAAAATAAAAATGCCAGTGTACAAAGTATACAGTATTGTAACCTGCTCTTTTCATTGAGTAATATCTTTCTGTGTCAATAACATTTCTACACATTTTCTTAACAAGTTTTCTAATGGTGAACATGGACAACTTATTTACAACTTCCTGCTAGTATAAAAAATATATAAATTTACTTTCTTTAATGTTTAGGAGTTTCTTTGTTTCCCTTCCTTCCTTGCTTTGTTTGTTACCATCTTAAAAATGTTTATTGAAATACTTTAGAAAAATTTTAAAAGTATAGATAAGAAAATAAGTTACCTATGGTTTTTGTTATTTTGATATCACATCTTAGGTTTTTATTTTAGAGCATATGTTTATAGAAAAAAGTTTTAGTGTTGTTCAGCATTTTTATATCATTACTTTCAAGGACTACATATTATTTAACAATATAAACATCTCATTGTTTGTTTAACATACCTCCTCCTGCTGCTAAGTCGCTTCAGTCATGTCTGACTCTGTGCGACCCCATATACGGCAGCCCACCAGGCTCCCCCTTCCCTGGGATTCTCCAGGCAAGAACACTGAAGTGGGTTGCCATTTCCTTCTCCAATGCATGAAAGTGAAAAGTGAAAGTGAAGTCGCTCAGTCGTGTCCGATTCTTAGCGACCCCATGGACTACAGCCTACCAGGCTCCTCTGTCCATGGGATTTTCCAGGCAAGAGTATAGAGTGGGGTGCCATTGCCTTCTCCATACCACCTTCTAAGGGACACATTTTCCCATTATTTTGATATTTTAAATATTCCTGAAATCAAGTCTTATGTACACATATTTATACTTTTCTGATCGTGTACACCCGTGGTGGATTCATGTTGATGTATGGCAAAACCAATACAATATTATAAAGTAATTAGCCTCTAATTAAAATAAATAAATTTAAATGAAAAAAAAATCATTTTCTTAGGATAAAAAAAATTGAAATAAATTTCCTTTTCCAGTGGAATGTGTAATCAGCAGGACTTAGACTTATATTATCAGATTGTCTTCAAAGAAATTTTACTGTGGATCGTGACTAGCAAAGTACGGAAGTGGTATGCTGTCTGCCCACTCAAATATCATCTCTCCCATTTTCTTTGCTTACAGAGTGCATGTTACAGTTGGATTTTGGCCACTCAGGGAAAGGGATCCCGAACCTTTCTTGAGGGTAAATTCTGAGTGGTATGAGCCAACCACAGTTACATGGTTAATCCCCTTTCCTTTGTCAGTGAGTGCTTTAGAAGTGGGGCTACAATCCATTTTGGGGGAAAAATCTTTAAAAAACCAAAAAACACAGCACTTTTTTTTCTCTTTGTCTTACTGAGAGATATAGTGAACTCCTTCCTTTCCCAAAGTACATTAATCAATATTTCTGATAGGTTTTGCACGGTTTTAAATTTTAACTCCATTCCTTAATTTTTTTTTTAATTGAGTCCTGGCTTCTTAAATTCTATCACCATGAAGTCACATAGCATGCCTCATGCTTGAGAGGATCTTATTGGATCACTTCATAGTTCATTAAATGAACCACATTTTAAATGCTTCAGCTGGGAATAAAAACCACCATGAGATGCTGCAAAGCTGTTCTGTAAGTTTAACATAGCTACCCAGGTCTCTGGTTAGCTGTAAAATCATTAGCTGTGACTGGGTCATTAGTAATGATAACATCTCCTCTGATAACATACATCAGTCCAAAGATGTTCAGTTTATTTTGCCCTATGCATCTCTAGAAGAATCACTATTTAAGAGTTGTTTTCTTGAGAGAGTACCACTCCAGGTGTGCTTTGAATCATCCACCTAAGTGTGCTGAGTGATGGTCTACCATCGCTAGTGACCAGCATTATGAGTTGATGCGATTGTAGAATTTCTCTCCTGGAATAAACCTTGTAGACATTGTCTCCCTCTCTGTCTCAACTCCCCCAACTTGGCCCCTGCAATGGACCCCATCCCATCTCAGTGTGCACTCAATCTATACTGCTAAAATTCCCCCAGTCAACATCTTGTATCTTTCTAATTATTTGTAAGTCTAAGATTTTCTTTTTCTTTCCAGATATTTTCAACTTTGATCTGTGGATTCAGTGATCAATTTATACAGCAAGTTGAAAATTTAAGAAAATCTACATAAGACTGTTTAGATCTTTCCAGTGTCTACATTTTGAATTTTATATCTTAAAATTTTAAGGCAACAATTTGAAGAATATTACTTACTATTTAATAGATTAAAAACTGCCAACAGTAGGCCTCTCTTTGACAAAATTTACATGTGCAAAAGAAACCAAGTATTCCGTTGTTAACAAAAGGCCAAGGAATCATGGGCAGGTTTTGGTGAAAAAATTGCAAAATTAAAACTCCTGAGGAAATTTATTAAAACTTCAAGAAATTGTACTGTTAAGAACTAGTTAATTATAAACATAATTGAATTTCTGAATTTTGAAAAAAAGCATTTATATGCAGTGTTTGTACCTTGATTAACTTGGCAGTTTAGTGCATGGTTTCCTCCCAAAAGCAGTGATCGTTTTGGCTTAAAATAGATTGAGCTGCTGTAGGAATTCATGCCACAGTCCACAATGCTGATCAGTTTTGAAGAAGATGACATTGCATTTTTAACTTGGCTGTGAAATAAAATTTCTTTGCTAAGCTTTCTTCTCTTAAATAATACTGATTTCTGAGGCTACTTCCCTGGACCCCAGCCTTCTTTTACATATATAAATTAGCCACCCCAACAACAGCCACAACCCACGCTACTGTGGAGGCAAAGTATTTTTTCTTTCCATTTTTATTGGCATGTAATTGATTTGCAATGGGTGAGTTTCAGGTGTTCAGCAAAATGAATCAATTATACATCTACATATATCCACTCTTTTTCCCATATAGGTCATCACAGAGGACTGAGTAGGGTTCCCTTTGTGATACAGTAGATCCATGTAGGTTATCTGTTTTATATATAGCAGTCAGTATATGTCAATCCCAATTTACCCACGCCCTCTTTACTGTCTGTCTTTTTACCCCTGGTAACTGTAAGTTTGTTTTCTACATTTATAACTCTGTTTCTATTTTGTAGATAGGTTTGTTTGTACCCTTTTTTTCGATTCAACATATGAGTGATAACATGTGATATTCGTCTTTCTCTGTCTGCCGTAATTCACTCCGTATGACAGGATCGAGGTATTCATGTTGCCGCAAACGACATTATTTTCAATTCTTTTTTATGGCTAAGTAATATTCCACTGTTTATATGTACCACTTCATTTTTATCCTTTCCTCTGTTGATGGACATCTAAGTTGCTTCCATGTCTGGGCTATTGTAAATATTGCTGCAGTGGACACTGGGTTGCATGTGTATTTTTGAATTGTGAGTTTCTCTGGATATATGACCAGGAATGGGATTGTTGGATCACACAATAGCTCTATTTTAAGTAACCTCCATACTGTTCTCCATAGTGACTTTACCAATTTACATTCCAACCTACAGTGTAGGAAGGTTTCCTTTTCTCTATAACTTCTCCAGCATTTTTTATTTGTAGACATCTTAATCATGCCCATTCTTACTGGTGCGAGGTGATATCTCATTGTAGTTTTGATTTGAATTTCACTATACTGATAACTTAATTGCCATCTGTTTTGCTCCAGTAGAGTTTAACCTTCTTCATACACATTTTCTCTTAGTACCTACAGTGTCTGTGTGAGGTTGTTTCTTTTATTATTTATATTTTACAACTTAAATAACCAAAGGCTAGATATCTTAATTTGCCTGCCTAACGTACACATTGGAGCAAGTATTTGAATCCAGGTCTGAGATCTGTCAAATGCCCAGTGCTTTCATCAGTTAAATGACATAGCTAGACTTTCCACATGCCTATCAAAATGACGTACCTGCACATTCTGCTGCAGTCTGTCATCATAAAATGTAACCACTTAGGGGCTTTTCTCTTAACATTCCTGCTTCAATGTGCAACTTTTAAAACATGGTATTAAAGTGAGATTGCCTTGACTTTTTTCAGAGCTTAATTCCTACCTCCCTCACTTTCAGTTCAGTTCAGTCGTTTAGTTGTGTCCAACTCTTTGTGACCCCATGAACCGCAACACGCCAGGCCTCCCTGTCCATCACCAACTCCCGGAGGCCACCCAAATCCATGTCCATTGAGTCGGTGGTGCCATCCAACCATCTCATTCTCTGTCGTCCCCTTCTCCTCCCACCCTCAATCTTTCCCAGCATCAGGGTCTTTTCAAATGAGTCAGCTCTTTGCATCAGGTGGCCAAAGTATTGGAGTTTCAGCTTCAACATCAGTCCTTCCAATGAACACCCAGGACTGATCTCCTTTAGGATGGGCTGGTTGGATCTCCTTGCAGTCCAAGGGACCCTCAAGAGTCTTCTCCAACACCACAGTTCAAAAGCATCAATTCTTTGGCACTCAGCTTTCTTCATAGTCCAACTCTCACATCCATACATGACTACTGGAAAAAACATAGCCTTGACTAGATGGACCTTTGTTGACAAAGTAATGTCTCTGCTTTTCAATATGTATCTAGGTTGGTCATAACTTTCCTTCCAAGGAGCAAGCGTCTTTTAATTTGATGGCTGCAGTCATGATCTGCAGTGATATTGGAGCCTAGAAAAATAAAGCCAGCCACTGTTTCCCCATCTATTTGTCATGATGTGATGGGATCAGATGCCATGATCTTAGTTTTTTGAATGTTGAGCCAACTTTTTCACTCTCCACTTTCACTTTCATCAAGAGGCTTTTTAGTTCTCTTCACTTTCTGCCATAAGGGTGGTGTCATCTGCATATCTGAGTTATTGATATTTCTCCCGGCAATCTTGATTCCAGCTTGTGCTTCTTCCAGCCCAGCGTTTCTCATGATGTACTCTGCATAGAAGTTAAATAAGCAGGGTGACAATATACAGCCTTGACGAACTCCTTTTCCTATTTGGAACCAGTCTGTTAGTTCCATGTCCAGTTCTAACTGTTGCTTCCTGACCTGCATACAGGTTTCTCAAGAGGCAGATCAGGTGGTCTGGTATTCCCATTCTTTCAGAATTTTCCACAGTTTATTGTGATCCACACAGTCAAAGGCTTTGGCATCCTGGAGGTAAATATTGTTTGGCATTTGAATAATAAAAGTCTCTGAATTTTTTTTGTCTTATGTGTTTTTGATCTTGAAGTTCAGTTTAAATAGTTTTGAAGATATAAGGCTTTTTTTTTTTTTAAAGACTTTATGAGTATTTTCTAGAGTAATGAACTCATCTTGGTCACCTTATACCTAATGTCATCCTTTTTGTAAAAAGGATATTTTAATAAAATGGATCATCTTATAGATGATAATGGATCATCTTATAGAAAGGATAAAGACTTTAGATCAATATCATTATAAGGATGTCTGCTGCTGCTGCTGCTAAGTCACTTCGGTCGTATCCGACTCTGTGCGACCCCATAGATGGCAGCCCACCAGGCTCCCCCATCACTGGGATTCTCAAGGCAAGAACACTGGAGTGGGTTGCCATTTCCTTCTCCAGTGCATGAAAGTGGAAAGTGAAAGTGAAGTCGCTCAGTCGTGTCCGACTCTTAGCGACCCCATGAACTGTAGCCCACCAAGCTCCTCCATCCATGGGATTTTCCAGGCAAGAGTACTGGAGTAGGGTGCCATTGCCTTCTCCGATAAGCATGTCTATATGGAGGCAACTGTAAACTAGTAGAGGTATTACATCTAGATACTCTATAGAAACAATGTTCAATGGAAGCTGTTAAAATATAAGTTATTAGTGGACTTTTTTTGTTAGTGAACTTGAATGATCTAGCTGATATTGCAGATAGGCATATTATTGCTTATTCAGCCATTCTCTTTAATGCTATTGTTCACCTCAACTTGAAATAATATCAGTACTTTAAGTGATCTCTCTATTCCTTTTAATATTCAAATAAAAGGCAGTGGGAAGCAGAGAGGATTTTTTTTCCCCTGAGGTCTTGTGAAGTACACATCTGTACTGAGGCTGTCTATACTTATTCTTTGTGTTTCCAAAAGCCAGTGTGAAAATGGATCACTCACTCTTGGTGAAGGAGCAGTATCGTTCCTGCCAAAATTAGTCTGCTGCTGCTGCTGCTGCTAAGTCGCTTCAGTCGTGTCCGACTCTGTGCCACCCCATAGACAGCAGCCCACCATGCTCCCCTGTCCCTGGGATTCTTCAGGCAAGAATACTGGAGTGGGTTGCCATTTCCTTCTCCAATAAAATTAGTCTATATTATATAATTGTTCAATCCCTTTTGCATATTAATATTAGAGTTTTGAAACTTTTATTGGGTCCATTCTCTTAGGATCATTTCTCCCTATGAAAGTTATCTAGAGTTGGCAATCAGGGAAAACTATCCCTGGTATTCTAACTTTTGTGTGTTTGCATCTTGAGAATAGGCTAAAATGGAAGTAACATGAAAACTAAGTTTTCTGTGCCAACTACTATATGTTTCAGAAATGATTTGGTATATAGTATATTGATATAAAAAGTCAGTATTTAATTTTTGAAGGGAAATAAAAACCAACATAAAAACAGGTATCCTGTACTGGCTCTTAAATGAATTAATGAATTAAGTGTATTCATTGAGCCAGTATTTGTTGAGCACCTACTATATTCTGGATAGAATTTAAGTCCTAAAGACAAAGCTTTAAAAAAAGACAGTCTTTTCTCTCATAAGCTTAACATCTACCCTGAATTATTTTATGTCATTTCAATTTATATAACATAAATGTCCCATATTACATTTCTTGAAAGTGAAAGTCACTCAGTTGTGTCCGACTCCTTGTGACTCCAGGGACTATAGAGTCCATTGAATTCTCCAGCCAGAATATTGGAGTGGGTAGCCTTTTCCTTCTCCGGGGAATCTTCCCAACCCAGGGACTGAACCCAGGTCTCCCACATTGAAGGCAGATTCTTTACCAGCTGAGCCACAAGGGAAGTGCAAGAATACTGGAGTGGGTAGCCTATCCCTTCTCCAGGGGATCTTTCCAACCTAGGAATTGAACCTGGGTCTCCTGCAATACAGGCGAATTCTTTACCAACTGATCTATCAGGGAAACCCAATTACATTTCTTAATATTTCAATATTATACACCGTGAATACTATCCTCTAAAATCATCAGCAATTTTCTCTTCTAAAAATGACAAAAAATGCAAATTTTATACTCACTTAACTTACATTTTCTATGAAATTTTGAATCTTAAAAGGATTATTTTTTAAATTGAGGTACAACTGATATACAACATTATTTTCAGGTGTACAACAGTAATTTGTCATTTGGATAAGTTGTGAAATGACATAAAATTTATTTTAAAAAGAAAATAGATTTTTTCTGTATAAGCATGTATTTTATATGCCTTTGCTGAGAAATTAATTCAATAATTTCCCCTCCTCCCCATTTTATACCTTTAATTACATCATCTAGGTTTGCATGAGATCAGAAGATAATTGAACACATGTAAAATCTAGTCATTTCATGATCATACTCTTTAACTGTGTAGATATAAATTCTACCCAAATTCTAGCGGTTTTGACATTTTTGACCATTTATTTATTTTTGAAATGAAGAAAAAGGAAGATAAATGACAAGTTATTCTCTTCTTTCCCAATTACAAACACGGGTTAGAAAAGCCAAGTTCAGTCAGCTAAAGATGAGTTATCTACAAATGAGCCTACTTGGAAACAGATTAGCAATTTAAATGACTTAAGTTAATAAGATCCAATTATGGCTAATTTGCCTATCCTTTCTTTCTCTTGCCCTCCCACAGGCTTCAGAGGGTGAGTGCCTTGCATGAATTCCTGGAAGCAGCGGGGAGGTTTGTAGGGCAGGCACATTTTTAAGGGAAACACAATCACATTTATTACACCTGCTGTAGCCATATGGGTTCTGCTGCCCATACATGTAAACGTGTGCATCTGTAAATTTTTAGTTAAAATATATATGTGTACAAACACACGTGTGTGTATAGTCGTGTATGTATAGCATGTAAAGTGCATATTTGTGTAATGTATAGTATGTATACATATGTATTATATAACGTGTGTGTGTAATATAACCTGCGTGTGAATGTACATACACATACAACTATGTCCCAAACAGTGCTGTGATTGCTTGCTCTCCTGTCTCACCTCTCTGACTTACCTTTCCCTAAAGACCCCTTCAAGTCACACTTTTCCCAGTTTGTTGACATCTTGCTCTGGGCCTTGCTTTTTTTTTTTTTTTAATGTAACTTTGTTCATTTTTATGTCAACGTATATAGCTCTGAAATGTTAACTCATTAATGTTAATAATACATCGTTATGTTATTTAAGACTGCTGGTGTTATAAGTAAAAATATACTTAAAAGAACTTGAGATTCTAGAGATTTTTCTCATTATTGCAGGATAGATTAACTTTACATTTTTCTTCGCTCTGCTAAAATACAAATAGCATTCTGCCAAGCACTGTAGGGCTCAAAGAAGACACTTAGGTTTATATCACAGTTCTGAAACTGAAAAGTTACAGGATGTAAAGGCAAATAGTTGAGGGATTTGGGCTGGGCATTATTGGAAAAAAACTGAGTAAATGTGCTTTCTAAAGTTTAGAAGCAACCTCTAGTAATAAAGTTTCAGAGGGGACAAGGAGAGGAAAACATTGATACAAAAAAGCCATCTGAAGTGATTAGAGATACAGTCGAACACAGTATAATATCCTTAAGATTTGTTAGGAAATAAAGTGTCATATTAAAAAACAAAAATGGGACTATGATGTATAGTTAGCATTGTTTGTTTTTAATGGGGCAGTGATGATTTGGTAATGAGAGAAACTATGTCCAGGATTTAAATGCTGGCTACTTTTGTGATCAGAAGAGAATGTCCAGTTTTATTATTTTCTCCCCCCGGTGGCTCAGTGGTAAAGAATCTGCCTGCACTGGGGACCTAGGTTCAGTCCCTGGGTGGGGAAGATCGCCTGGAGAAAGGGAATGGCTACCGGCTCCAGTATTCTTGCCTGGGAAATTCCGTAGACAGAGGAGCCTGGTGGGCTACAGTCCATGGGGTCTCTAATAGCCAGACACAACCGAGTGACTAACATACATGAAAACATCATTTGTTTTAGTCAATAGGTTATATTCCCCTGACTCATGAATTAATAAATATATCATTTAATATGTATATTAAATCAAGTCTATCAGGTAAGCCCTCAAAGAGATTAGTAGCTATGATAGTTTATACATGTAGCTCACTTACATTTTACCATTATTGAGTGACTTTTATAAAATGACATGTAATGAATTATAATACACAGAGCAAATTGTTGAAAACATCTGTACGTGGGCATCTCCCATTGCTAGGTTGCATAGTTAAAACAAGTCCTCTTGTACTGGAGAGTGAATCTTTTAAAAATAAGAAGGGAAAAAATAAGCATTTAACAAACTAATGCAAGGAGATCTATGAAATAACATATGGACTCGTTTAATATATACTCACTGACTTATTTCCATACTTAAATGATCAGTATTAAAAAAAGGCTTTAAGATGATCAGTTGTTTATGTGATATTATACAGGATTATCAAACGATAACTATGAAATTTTTTTTTAAATTACAACTCTGCCATTTTAATAGAGTGCTTTTCCTAACTAAATCACTTACGTATCTTTTATGATTCATTTGCCATCCATTTTCAAAATAGCCCGTGTTCAGGATAAGCCGTCTTGAATCTGTGTGTATAGAAGATCTAGAATACAGGAAAATGGGTTTTGCTTTGGCTAATCCAAGGCCAATTTCTTGGTAGGGATTTTGTTCCTAAGTTACTAACACCTTTTTTCTCTCTACTCTTTGTTTTTGAGGTTAAGGGTTTGAGGTAATCATTTTTTTTTTCCTGTACTTCCTCATATATCCTGTGAAGTATTGATCTGCTGGGACATGTAACAGATGTGACTGGAGATTCAGATCTGTGATCCATGAGTATCTGTTCTTGTACAGCTCTGTGGCAGCAGAGTGAGGTCACACTGCGAAGAGAACCCTTTCCCCAGGTTCTCAGCAGCAAAGTCTAGATAAGAAGCAACATGCATATGAAACAAGACAAAATGAAAAACCGAGAAAGAGTGAATATCCTAAATCAGTGTCATCTCTTTTTCATTTTTTAAACCTTTTTTGCTTTTAATTGTTTTTAAGGGCAGTCCTTCAAACACATTGTTAATTGGGAAAACAATGCCTTCATGTTTGGGTTTCTCTAACATTCTAGTAGCCAATTTAGTGGATTCTAGGGAAGTTTCTTTCTATAGCAGTTGGGTAGGCTGTTCCCTATAACTCCTTACCAAGATTACCATGTTCTTCAGTTCCCTTTCCCTTCATAATTAGAAAACTGTGATGATTACCAGCATCTCCAGTGGCTCAGCACTCAAGAATTCACCTGCCAAGCAGAAAAATCAGGTTTGATCCCTGGTTTGGGAAGATCCCCTGGAGAAGGAAATGGCAACCCACTCCAGTATTCTTGCCTGGGAAATCCCATGGACAGAGGAGCCTGGCAGGCTACAGCCCATGGAGCCACAAACAGCTGGAGACGACTTAGTGAGTAAACAACGACGATGTTTACCAACATGTACAAAGTGCATCTCATCTGTGAATAGGTAATCATTTGGAGAAAGCCTGTAAAGGAAGAGAAAGTCCAGGGTATCTATCCCAGTACGCTCTTCTGTTTGTAGCAGGCGCTCATCTTTAGTCACTGCCTGTTTTTCCCCCTTGAACCCTACAGGCGTGTCAGTTGTTCTTGACCTTGTGTTCAGACAGTCACCACTCATCAGTGTTGCCAGCATGCATGAAAAGCTGTTTCATATCCCTTTTCTGTACACATGTTAAATGTCCTCATCCTAAAACCAAGCTAAGCCAAACCCTGAGTCCTCTTGAGCTCTGGTTCCTCTCTATTAATCTCTTCCTTCCTTAGCTCAACTGCTTCAAAGAGCGTCTACACTAGCTTTCCCAGCGTGCTCACCTCACTCTCCCCGCTCAGGCCCCCGTGGCCCACTGTCTGTATCCACTGCCCCAGTACCACTGTGCTGTAGGCCTCAGGCCATTCTGAGGCTGCCCCGCCATTCATCTTTTCTAGTTGTTGTCTGTTCAGTTATCTTCTTGCCGCTGCATTTATTCATCAAGCTCTCTTCCTCAGCTCCCTCCTACTGTCCCTTCATTCCTCTTCCAGTTTGTCTTCTGATAACTCCTGAGCTGCCCTCTCCTTAAAAAGTTGAGAGAATGGCATTGAAACATGTAAAATATCATGTATGAAACGAGATGCCAGTCCAGGTTCGATGCACGATACTGGATGCTTGGGGCCAGTGCACTGGGACGACCCAGAGGGATGGTATGGGGAGGGAGGAGGGAGGAGGGTTCAGGATGGGGAACACATGTATACCTGTGGTGGATTCATTTTGATATTTGGCAAAACTAATACAATTATGTAAAGTTTAAAAATTAAATTAAAAAAATAAAGTTGTTTCTCTAGGAGGGCTTTGACCCATTGTAGGTGTCCCTTTCTAAAGGTCTGTCGATCTCTCAGTGTTTTTATTATTAACTCAGATCTCTAGCCCCTAACTTGGCCTCCTCTCTGATCTTTAGTCTTGTGGATCAAAGTCTGTGGTGGCCGTCTTCTCAGATAACCCCCAGGGAAGCCCTATGACATTGCTGCCGCCTCTAGTCCGCCTTTTGGAGAAGTCCATCCTCATGCAGGTGAGCCTGGTTTGTGGGGCACAGGCATTGTCCAGCACTCTCACACACCTTCACCTCAGCTGAGTCGGCTGTCAAGTTTTAGGTGAGCTCCAAGTAGTTCTTCATTCTGTTCCCGATTTCCATGTCTCACCCCCACTGCCCTGTCAAGGTGTATAACCCCCTAACTAGTCTCTTAACTTCTCATTCTGCTTCTCTTAGGCTTCTTCCTTACCTAAAGAACGTATCTCAAATGAAATCTCAACCGTGACATTTACCTAATTGATATCTTTAAATGCCTCCCCAATAGCTATAAAATAAAGGCCAGTCTCCTTAGCCTAGAACAAACAGCTCTGATCCAATTTGTACCTACCTGTATTTTTTGGTCTTAGGCTATGATGGCCCTGGAAGATGTGTTCTCTGCACAAATCATAGGGTTTCATGAGTTTGTATCTTTACACTTAGCACTCTTTAGAATGCACTCTCCTGTTTTGCCAATTAGGCTTACACTTATTCTAGGATTCCATATATGCCTCCTCAGCTCTATGAAGCCTTCGCTGAGGTCTCAGTATAGCCTAAAATCCTCTTCTTTAAACCTCCGTGGCACTTTTTTTTTTTTTTTTTTTTTTCTCACAGTAGATTGCATCATACTCATGTAGAACTAAAGCTGCCAATTTCAGAATCTAACCCTAAATAGGACCTGACCTGACTCACCCAGTTTTCAAGAAAGAGAGAGTAATAGTTAGTACGTAGAGTCACAGTAAGCAACACCAGTTTGGAATGGCCAGTTCTTCGTTCATATTTTAAAAAGTTGAAGATGAAAATTTAGATTAAATTCAGGAAACATTTGTTGGTATATGCTGTGTGCCAGATCTAGATGCTTTTAGATACACTGTCACATTTGAAACCTTAGAAAAGCAAAATCAATCTTTGTTAAAAGACATGAGATTTTTATATTAAAGTGGAATTGATCAAGCATGTAGGCAAATAGAGATTCTTTAAAATCTGTCTTTCCATCCTTTTAATAGTTTAATAATAAGAGGCTGCCAACTATTCAGTTATATTTCGCAAAACTTGTTTTTGTTGCTTTCTTGGGTCTTACCCCGTGGTTCTCACAGTGTTCAATGCACAATCATTAGGACAGGGATGGTGTACAAGATGTTGTACACTGCATTTCGTGGATGATTTAAGGAAATTAAAGGATAATTTTGTCTTTGTGTACCAACTGTGCTTTCTTTAGGAACTGATCTCACTTGAGCTGGGATGCCAACTAAAATATAGCTCTTGTTCACTGAGAAGGCTAGCTTTGGGGCAGACAACTTCACACACACTTTACAGTATGTTCCTAGAGTCTGTGAACTTAGTCTCACATAGTTCTGTACCCTGACAGACAGTCTAGTACCTGGAATGAATTATGGGCTCGGTAACTCTTTGTTCAACAGAACTGAAGTGGAGGTCAATGCTATTAGGACCCCAAATGGAGAAGAGCCCCCTTTGCTGTTTTCTTGATTGTTAACCACACAGTGATTCACGCATTGTTTCAAGTTGGGTGGTCTTATTTCTCAAGAGGAACCAGCCATGTTCTCCAGTGTGTGTGATGACAGCTGACAGAGGGAGGGCCAGGACAAAAAGAAGCAGCGCTTTTACAATCTTTTCAGTTCAGTTTAGTCGCTCAGTCGTGTCCGACTCTTTGCGACCCCGTGAATCTCAACACGCCAGGCCTCCCTGTCCATCACCAACTCCCGGAGTTCACTCAGACTCACATCCATTGAGTCGGTGATGCCATCCAGCCATCCCATCCTCTGTCGTCCCCTTCTCCTCCTGCCCCCAATCCCTCTCAGCATCAGAGTCTTTTCCAATAAGTCAACTCTTCACATGAGGTGGCCAAAGTACTGGAGTTTCAGCTTTAGCATCATTCCTTCCAAAGAAATCCCAGGGCTGATCTCCTTCAGAATGGACTGGTTGGATCTCCTTGCAGTCCAAGGGACTCTCAAGAGTCTTCTCCGACACCACAGTTCAAAAGCATCAATTCTTTGGTGCTCAGCTTTCTTCACAGTCCAACTCTCACATCCATACATGACCACTGGAAAAACCATAGCCTTGACTAGACAGACCTTTGTTGGCAAAGTAATGTCTCTGCTTTTGAATATGTTATCTAGGTGGGTCATAACTTTCCTTCCAAGGAGTAAGCGTCTTTTAATTTCATGGCTGCAGTCACCATCTGCAGTGATTTTGGAGCCCCCAAAAATAAAGTCAGCCACTGTTTCCACTGTTTCCCCATCTATTTCCCATGAAGTGATGGGACCAGATGCCATGATCTTCGTTTTCTGAATAGAAAGCAAAAACAATGAATCTGAGCTATGGCTGAGGGTCGTGGTGGGGATGTGGGAAGCTGTGGATGGATTTAAAAAAAAGTAAAAAAGACTCTTGAAGTACAACCATAATGTCAAATATTTAGAATTCTAGGGGATGAGTGTGACTATACTGATACATATGTTTCAGTACAACAGGAAATAGGCAGGAAGTAATCATTCCACTGTGATCTTCACTAATCTGTCTAAACAGAATGCTGGTGCCATCTTTTTAAGGATATTTTAGGAAGAGATTGATTATGTACCTCTTGAGTTCTAAAACTTCATCTACTGAAACTCTTATCTTTCCATATAACTTTCAGTTTGGTGGTGTCATTTTCGCTATTTGATAAAGTAGGCAGGTAGGTAGATAAATCATTCATTTTGGAATCTTCAGTAAAAACTGGGGCAAAAGGCACTGTTTATTAAATTTAAAGATGGGGACTACACATCAATATAATCAGAGTACTAGTGGAATAATATTTTAACATCATTTGACTTTCTCAATTAAAAATAATAAAAGTATATAAAATAATGGAACACTCAAAATCAAGGCAAGATTTTCTTTCCTGAAACACATCAATTTATTCATCGCTATTCTTTCATTGTATTGTCATGGCTGCAAACCAATGAAGGTTACACAGCCATAGTATAACAATATTTCCTTTCAGGTAATGATTTTTTGCCTAGTGCCCTGTTTTTGTATATAATACTTTGTGTTAGTTTGTACTCTAGAAAAGGAAATCGATAAAATGTCATTGATTAACAACACCCAGCCTACGTGTTTCAGTAAACTGAACCACTTTGCCTATTGCTGGCATGATAGATCCACTTTAATAGAAAATGCTTAGCTGAAGGAAAGCAGGTGTGTCTCTTTTATCAAAAATGTAGAGAATAAAGAGGAAAGTGACTAACAACACAAAAAGTTAAAAAGAAAAATTGGAAATCATTTGAGGCATTAGTCATTTACCAGTATGCAGGAGGAGCATATTGTCTGGTTTCAGGGACTTGAAAAAGGTTGGAGATGAGTGTTCTATTATGCAGAGTTAAATGCATTGCATTAATGCCTTAAAATAACTTCAATGATTATGTTAAAAACCAGTTTAGTTTTTAAAAATCTGTTAGAACATCTCTCAGTAAAGATTATTTTGCCCTTCTCATGTTAGTTATAACACTTAAAAGGTATTTAAAATAAATTAATTATGTACAAGTAGGTGGAAGAAAGCCAACCATTGTGTTTTAAGCAGCTGCTTATTCCGAGCCCTTGGACATCAATTGAATCATAGTTATAAATGTACTTCCTAACTAGCATCCAGTGTAAAATAAACTGAGAATTGGTTAACAAAGGTTAAATCACATTTGGGACATTGAAAGGAAAACTGATGAACAGATTGTTAATGGCTGATTCTATTCTCACTAAGAGGACATCATCCCATCAAAAGAAAGAAAGGCCTTTGCATTATTAAAAGCCTGTTCTGTAATACTGTTGGGAATTTGGTTGGGTCATGAATACTGGCAGGTTGTCAGGGAAACGGGAATAAAGCAACTGAATGCATAGTCTTCTTGCAGAAATGGCTTTAGCATTGCTACTTTTGATTGCCTAATAGCCATTGTGGAATTTCTAAAAGTAGCATTAATGGAGAAGAACATATTTTTCTAGTTTAATTACATATGCCTCTTTTGATATAGCAGGAATACTCTTTACCTACAGAAATATTTGTATTATGCTTGTGATCTAAACGGAAAATTTTTTTTTTTCACAAAGTTTGAAATTTATGTTTTGATAATTCATACCACTGTGTTACTTACTCATTTGTGATAATGATATCACTGACCTATTTTGTATGGTGATTTGATTTTTCTAGTAGTTGTTTGAGGGTTTGTATTAAAGTCTGCCACATTCACATTCTCAGGGCTCTTTTTCTAATCACTGCTTTTTTAAAAAGCATCCTGGGAGAGTCCATATCCAATGTATTGTCTCTGAGAAAAGCCAACTTTCTGATGGAATGATTGGATCCCCAATAGGGCAGAAACATGAAGATGAACAACTTGTAATGCATTATCACAAATACTTATGATTCACATCTGTAGAAATTCAAAAAAGAGAAATAGGGTCTCTCCTGCAAGAGACTCTAATAAAACCTAAAATGAGAGAGTGCTGTAAAACGGTTGTTCACACATTAGGATTTGCTCTTTCCCAAACCAAACCAATAATCTGACCATAAACAGTTAAATGTTTAAATTACGGGTCTCAGAGCAATGCACACTAGCTCAGAAAGCCTTGATGTTACATTATAGCATGTCTTGTAGATACAGCAAATTAGTCTTGAATACCTTTTTCCTTAGCTCGCTTAAGCAGTCCTTTGATATTTCTAATCCTTGTAGAATAAATGTGTGATTTTCTTCTTCTCTTGGGATTCAGCACCCTACATCAGTGCCCCACAATATCATTCCAGCTCTTCTCTAGTTTCCCTGTACCTTATTTAAGTAACTAGTAGAACATTTTATTTAACATTGTGTACCAGAAATTCAATTCTATATTTTTGATGGTATGTATCAAGATTGGAAACTCACTGCACTTTAGTGTTTCATGTGAATTGGAAATAATGGGGTCCCCTGTGATAGCATAGAGGACAGGCCAGGAATCCCCAAGACAATCTGTCAACCATGAGTTTTTGATGGCGTACGAGAGGGAAAATAACAAGCGTGCTGGAAGTGGGTTTTGAAAAGCACACCCTTGTAATGATATAAAAGAGCTTAGAATTGCTTAGTATTGAAAGAATAAATAACGGTTATTGTCTCTTCCTTAAGATTGATATTATGCAGATACTGTGTAATTAGGAATTCTCTATTATGCCTCAGCCCACATGTTATATCCATAATATCATTGATCCATTAACCACAAAACCCACATGGTATCTGGCAGGCAGGACTTTCCTTGAGGCTAGATCTTCAGGTAGGAAATCTCTTCGAGTATAGATGTTACAAACATGATCTTAACTTTACCTGTTTTCCTCCTGTTTATGAACTTGCATGGCCTTCGAGTTATGTATTTTGGTTTGAAACACACATTTTCCCATTAGACTCAACTAACAATATTTTCACTTTTTTCCCTCCCCTCCCCCCGTTCCTAAGGTTTAAGGGAGATTGATTGTAGATTCTCCTGGTTACCAGTCCCACTGCAACTTCTCTATAGTCTAGTCCAAATATTTTTATACTATATTTGCTTAAAAGTGAAAATAGGGCCTTTATGTCCAGCCTAAGGGGGTAGTTTCTTTAGAAAGAAGAACCTTTTTGACTCTGAGTATAACAGATCCTTATCTTTTATTGCAGGAACAAAATGAGCAGTTCATCAGCTAATCTCTTTCTTATACATCTATTTTGGTTCCTTTACAAACAAAATATTTTACAAGCTCAACAGTGGTAAAGGGAATTCCTGACCTTGCCTGTTTTTGAAAGACTGGGGAGTTAAACTACACCCCATAGCAATCAGGCATCAAAATAATTTCTTTTCTACTTCTAAAGTGTGAATGTGGATTTTTTTTTTTCTAACTGCTAATGAAAGCATTACAAAGATTAGCTTTTGAAGTGGTGAGCAGCTTTCATTTATTTTCCTTCTGGTATTCCCTCTGCCTCCAGCTAAAATTTAGAACCTTAAAAATGCTACTCTTCAGCGCTAAGTTCAGTTGATGTTCTATCAAAGTGCATTTGGATTATCAAAGCTTCATTCTTATCTTGCAGCTCAGTATTCCTGAGAGAATACTCGTCAGGTTAGAATTGACAAGCCTATGTCTGGTCCTTTCAAACTAGAATGTGCTCCCTTCCCAGCCATGGGCCCTTGTACCTGGATTGGTTAACTCTTCTGCTGCCATGCAGGGCAAGAGGCGTCCACACTGGGATGATAAGGGAGGCCGTGTTCACTTCCAAAAAGCACAAGAGCCACTTCAGCCCTTGATGCAATGGATAAGAGTCACATAGAAATGATCAGCAGGGAGAGATACAGGATGACATGAGGAGATTCACAAAACTCAGGATATAGGGAGTCTTTTTTCAGTATTACACTATTGCCTAAAGAAGGAGGCTTAAATTTTTTAATTTATTTCTGATATGGAAAATTCTGGAGGTTTTTCCAGTAATCTGTATGGATGTGAGAGTTGGACCATAAAGAAGGTTGAGCATGGAAGAATTGTTACTTTCAAAATGTGGTGCAAGAGAAGACTCTCCAGAGTCCCTTGGACAGCACAGAGATCAAACCAGGCAATCCTCAATATTCATTGCCTTAAAGAAGGAGGCTTAAATTTTTTAAATTATTTCTGATATGGAAAATTCTGGATGTTTTTCCAGTAATCTGTATGGATGTGAGAGGTGGACCATAAAGAAGGTTGAGCATGGAAGAATTGTCGCTTTCAAAATGTGGTGCAAGAGAAGACTCTCCAGAGTCCCTTGGACAGCACAGAGATCAAACCAGGCAACCCTGAATATTCATTGGAAGGACTGAAGTTGAAGCACTAATACTTTGGCCACCTGATGCAAAGAACTGACTCACTGGAAAAAACCTTGATGCTGGGAAAGGTTGAGGGCAGGAGGAGAAGGGGACAACAGAGGATGGGATTGTTGGATGGCATCATTGACTCAATGGACATGAGTTTGAGCAAATTCTGTGAGATAGTGAAGGACAGGGAAGCCTGGTGTGCTGTAGACCATGGGGTCACAAATAGTCAGGCACAACTGAGTGACTGAACAACAACAAAACATGCCAGTGACAATTTCAGTTAATAGTTTATCTTGTCTTTGATGTCAGAAGTTAACACCAGTGAATTTTGCTTTCATATGTTTCACAGATGTCATTTTTTCTTCAAATCCCCATAGTTATTGGCTCCTGAAAATTTGTGTACTTTGGAATTTCTTAGAAGTTATCTCCTTCTGAAAATTGAGACACATTAAATTTAATCATGAAGTGAAATCAGATTAAACCAGTGTTATCTCCTGAGTGCACCAAACAGCATTTTGAGGCAGAGTTGGAAACTGCATGATTTTACTTAAAGACCTTACTTAAAGATTTGTTGATCCTTGGATGTCTCACTATAGTGACATTTATCCAAAGATAAGAATAGCAGATTGGATTTTGAAATTCTGTAATTTTCTGGGGTTATGGTGAGATGGGTAAATACCTGTAGAGTGATGGGAGCACAAACCAGCCGTAATGCCTAACAGCAGCAGTAGTAGAACAGAGGGAAGCAAGTGCATGAGCCCTGTTCAGCGAGCATGGCAGCGTATGAAAGGTCTGCTGGTGGGTAGAAGTTAGAAGCGGCACAGGATCATAGGATGTACTTTAAAGCAGAGCTGTTTTGTGAAAGTCAGGGTCATATGATTTCCGAGCTGCGTGGTGAGCCTGAGACTTTGAGTGTGTCGCCTGAAGGAACAAGAATCGCTTGCATTATTGAACTGAGGACAGCGAAAATGAAGTTTTAAGAGATCACTTCTCTTTATGATCCATGAATCAACCAAGCTTGCCACAAATTTTGCATTAATTAAATGTGACTGAAATATGAAACATGGTGGGCACTGAAATAGATGACTGTTCAGCTGTCTGAGAAGTTTCATTTTTTACTTGGTTTTTAGTCATAGACTAGCTTCCACCTGGAATTGACCCGGATACTTAAACTGTATACTCCCAAAAGGAAATATGAGGCCCAAGAATGATGGATCTAAGTATTGGAAATTTAATTACTTTATATTTTATACTACAAGATTTGAGGTAAAATCACTGGTGGATCCAGAATCCAGATTTTTAGCAAAATATATTAAAAATGAATTTTCTGCTCTGTCTCCTCCCTCTCTCCTCCTCTTTACAACACACACATGTACATGCTCAAATATACATACACACACACGTGTGCCCCTCTATGAATTCCATTCATAGTGCCTATTCTGTAACTGGCTCAGATGAGGCTAGATTCAGAGGCAATTTCTCTTGATATATAACTTTAATGAAATGCACCCAGGAAGTTTCATTTTGATGGGTAGGGTACATAAAATCTTGGCACTTTTATTTAGGACTGTGTACACATTGATTCTTTCCAGTTTCATCAAAAACAAATTTAACAGAAGAGTTCAATATTTTATAAGTTGTTGCACTTAGAATCCAGGGTGTTTAACTAGCACTGTCTTCCCTCCCTTAGGAGATTGCTGACAGCTCTGGCAAATTTAAATCAAAGTCTCCTTTCAGACAAGTTTTCATGGTGATGAATAACAGTTGGGAGCTTCTTTATTCTCCTATAAAGTGTTTCTTATATGAAAAGGACACTCATAAGTTTTTAAACATCTATTAAAGTTGAGTATTTATTGATGCATGCTTATTTTAAAAATACATACAAGGTTGCTAAATATTATCAATAAAATAAAAAATACTTTGAAATGCCAGCACCTGGAGATACCTATGTAGATAGGCTTATATGTAGGTTCTATTGCAGCATAGGCTCATACTGTTTTTATTATTGTGGCTTTATAATATTATCTAGTATGTGATAGGGCAAGTAGCCCTCAACAATCTTCTATTTCATTTATCAAGAGCTCTTTCATTTTGGGAATTACAAAAAAAATTCTCTTTGATTACTGGCAAGGCATTATGTGGTCAATATGTTCACCTGTATGTATGTATATTTATATTATGCATCTTCATAATATTGGTCATTTGTTCAATTGTTCTTGCACGTCTTAATCGACTAGATACATTTCTTGAGTTAATTCAATGTATGTTCTGTTTGGGGTTGCTATCATTGATATATTTTCTGGTTTTGCTTATATTCAATCACTCATTTACTTGTTTATTCAACTAACATCTTTTGAGCATCTTCCAGAAAGCAATTCTAGAGAAGAGAATGTTTCCTATTGCTCACAAGGCATGACTCTGGCTTTTGCTTTGAGATACACATATATACATCTCCAGGCTTAGCTTTCTCTCCAGCACATGTGCATATAGCACACATGTGTTTACGATCTGGATTAAGTATGCATTTATTCCCACAGTAAAAGAAGTTTGTTCTCTTTATCAGGACCTATCTGGGGCTAATATGTCATTTATTAACAGATTTCCTAATGGAGGGTCATCCCTAAAAGTCTTAAATGAACCTCACTTGATCATGTTTTGTTATTCTTCAAATATATTGTATAATTATATTTGCTATTTTATGAGTAGCACTGATAGAGCTGTGATATAGCTGTTTTCAGATAGAGATTCTGGGGCTCCTTATATGGCATTTGTGGTTAAGCACATGGATCCATCATAGCTAAACTTACCAGGAACAAATTAATTAACATCATTAATGTCAGTGTTCTCATCTCTAAAAAGGATATGAAATTTGCACTTAATTTAATGAGATGAAAATCAAATAATATAATGCAAGTAAATGCCGTAGAAACTATTACTATTAACATTATTATTATTATTACATTTGTCTAAGATCAAAGAGGCAGTGAGTGGCAGCGAGGATCAGAGTCTGATTCTAATGTTCCAGGCCTTACACTCCACTCCTAATGGATACTATTTCCAGTTGGCTATTTTGTGTACCTTAATTCATTTGGATAGTTCACAAATTGGGAGGTGAATTTGTAACTGCACATTAGCAGGCTACATTTCAGGAAGTCATATGAATATATTTTTCATTGAACTATCATTTAAGAGTATACTCTAGTTTATTGTTTCAGTAACTATTGAGGCTTCATTAGCCTTTGATTCGTAAGTCTAATCATCACTCTTGTCAATATTAACAACTGTGAATGGCTTATGCATTTAATGGTAATTATCTGCATACCATCTCATACCGTTGTTAGAGTACCACTGCCTTATGGGCATAGAAACTGAAACAATAAAGGAGACTTCTGCCTTTTAAAACCGTGTTGGATAAGCAGAAACTGTGAAAACTTGAGGCAAAATTGAGTTTGCTCAACCCAAATGCAAGTACTTAATTTTGTTAATTTTATTATATTGACTTTCTTTTGGATTTTTTATCACTGAACATTTTAACACTGCTTTCTTGCTTTGAAATGCAAATATTATTTCTAATAGATTAGTCTCATACCAGCTTAAATTAAGTAGGGTGTTATTATAGTTCAGAGGTTGAAATTCCCTGTATTTGTGACTTGAGTTTGTTTATTTTATTGTTTTGCAAAAAAAAAATATTTACACTGAATCATATAAAATAACATTTTTGTTGCTATTAATAAAGAAGAAATGTTGGCTGTCTATGCAGAGAATGAATAAAAAAGGGAAAGAGAACAGCATATAAATACATTCATCACTTTCACAATCTTTCAAATTGGGATAAACATCAAGTCATTGAAGTTTAATATATGAAATGTAAGTGTGTGTGTGTATATATATTCATTTATTTTGTAAAACTGAATTTTTATCTGATATGTAAGTATTCATTGATATGATTCCCCAAAGTCCAATTTGTTTTCTGAATATTGACTCTTTTTTTAGTTGATTGCTTAAATCATTTTTAAGGTGTCCATGTTTTTCCTCACTTGGACAAACAGGGAAAATATATATTCTAGCTATTTCTCAATTCTAAATAAATTGAATGAAATTTTTGTTTTCACTAGGCAAATGCTATTTGGAAATTCCACCATGGTAACGGAGGGGACAGCTTTGATTATATGGGATTTTAGTGCCACAGTGGTAAAGAGCCTTGGTAAAGTGGTAAAGTGCCTGCCTATGCAGGAGATGCAGATTCCTTCCCTGGGTTGGGAAAATCACCTGGAGGAGGAAATGGGAACTCACTCCAGTCTTGCCTGGAGAATCCCATGGACAGAGGAACCCGACAGGCTATGGTCTTTGGGCTTGCAGGGAGTCTGACATGACTGAGCACACAATCCCAAGGAAACCTTGGACTCGCTTGTGGCTTAATTGGACCAGTATATGTATTAAATGAAACATAAAGGCACTTCACTTGTCCCCCAGTATGTGCTTGTGCCCTTCCTTATGAGCTTGGAAGCAGAGAGGTTGACCCCAGAGTTGGAAGCCAGGATAGAGAGGAGCGTATTCAGAGAAACCAACAAGGTGGCATTCGGCAGAGATAGTGACACATCTCCTGACTGGTCATATGGTTCCTAAGGTTCTAACACATATGACAACAGGACCACACTGATGGGTGGCTCGGCTGTTTGCTGCTCAGGGCTCCAAAACATCACTGTATTAGTTAGAAAATGTAAGCTCGGTTAATGTATAGCTTCACTTTACTCTTTACATAACTTGAGAAATGTAAATTAGTTTCAATATTCACTCCACTCATGTAGAGGAAGAAAAATCCACACACCTGTCTCTGAAGTGCATTTACAGCCTGTCCATCTAATGGTGCAAAATACAGGCTCTGTACTAATTCTGAACATTATAGCACACAAGCAACTGAATTTGGCAGTTTAAGCCCACAGAACTGTTATGCATGGTGTAGAGCTAGTTAATGGGAATAAATTCTATATGCTATTTTCTAAATTTTTAAGTTCTTAAATGATTCAGAGTCAGAATAACCTTCTAAAATGAACTGAAATACCTAGAGTGTCCAAGTGAAAGCAAAAAAAAAAACATATTTTGAAAAAGATTTTGTAATCACATCTATACAAAGTAGATTTTTCCTTTTGAGAGGAATTTGTCATTTAGTTTAGATGGATAGGGGGAAAAAAGTCTGTGAAATGAAGTTAATTCCAGATAGAATAACTTGCTTTGATGTATTTAGCACATATAATAATTCCCTTATTATGATGGAGTATTAAACATTTTTAATAGAATGTTTTTTAATCACCTCTACTAAAATACTAGGCAGATTGCTAAAGGAGATTTATTTGAAGGCACGGCTAATTTAGAAACCTTTCCAGTAGTCCACCATCTAACTTCTACTGTATATGACAGCAACTAATCTAAAATTTGTATTTTCTACAGATTTCAAAGTTCTTTAAAAAGTGAAAAAAAATCCAACTTTCTTTATAAACTTAAAATGTGCAAGGTGTCCTATAGTCTTTTGTCAGTCAAGATCCATTTTGAGAATATTTAAAATAATACTTCTTAGAACATGCTACCACACCTGGCAGACCAAACAGCCAGATGGTAGCTGAGATCATATGTCTTCAAAATTATGTCTTTTAAATATTATGGAGTTTGAAGAAGATTCCTAGCAGATTGTCATGTATTCCTTGAATGCTCAGCTTTCAGACAAATCTATTTTGAGTATCTAGGTTGTACAGGACACTGTATCAGACAGTGATGATATAAGAAGAATGAGGTGTTCTTCCCTTGAAGACAGTGCATCTGGGGTGTTGTACAACTGTGGGTCATACACCTCATTAAACACTGAGTTAACTGGGGAATGGAAAACAAGACAGCCTATAGTTTACTGCGAAAGTCAGGAAATGTAAATAGTTTTTTGTTCATCTAGGACTTATGTCTAGATAAGTATTCTAGACTTAAAACGTTATTGAGTTGCCATGGGATGGTAGAGACATTGGCAATCAAGACTCTGCTTTCTGCTGTTTATCTACCACCTTTATAAGAGAAAGTGAAGGTCACTCAATCATGTCCAACTCCTTGCGACCCCATGGACTGTATAGTCCATAGAATTCTCCAGGCCAGAATACTGGAGTGGGTAGCCTTTCTCTTCTGCAGAGGATCTTTCCAACTCAGGGGCTGAACCCAGGTCTCCCGCATTGCAGGCGGATTCTTTACCAGCTGAGCCACAAGGAAATCCCACCACTTTTATAAAGTCATTATTTTTCAGTCCTACTATCTTGTTTTACAAAGGAAGAAGTTAATATCTCTAGGGCTTCTTGTAAAACATTGAGATTCTTTATTATTGCATTAACCAGCAGAGTTACAACTCATTACTATGCAGTAGACTTTTGCAAGATGTCCAGGTATTTTAAATAGACACCATTTATGTTGGAATTGATTTTAGAAGGAAAGCAAAAGTAGTCATTTTCAACCATAGGGACATTTGAAGGCATTCATAAGAAAAGGTAGTAACAGTCCCAAAATATAAAAACTGTGGAAATGGTTTCTACAGACATAGGATTGGGGTTATTCTGGACTACCCTTTACTGCTCTTGGATCTCTGAAAATGCCCAGTTTACTCCAGGTCCATCAAGGACTGCCGCTTGAAGTAGTTCTCCAGTCATAACTGCAGGTGCTTGAATATGGATGCTCGAGTACCAGAACTGAGTGACCAGTTCCCAAGCCTGGAAATTCCCTTGAGTATTGTACCCATTCGTCTCACTGCACACCTGCTGTGATTCCTCACACTCCTGGGGCTCCAGGCTCCTGTAGGATTCTCTCAGAGCCCTTTCCTCTTTCCCTGTGCATTAAGCAAGGTCAGTCGCCTAGAAAGAATTTAAATGGTATTTTTTGACCTCCTACTTGGCAGGTCAATTGCTTTGGCAGAGTACTAACCTTCCTCCCAAGTGCTGATCAGTTATCTGTATTTTCTGCAACATCCTCCAATTATCATTGAAAGATGTTAAAAGTGGAATTTTCTTACCTGCAGTAGAGAAATGAAATCAGAAGAAAAGTTCCTTTTAATCAGTAGAGCTGAAGTTGAGTATACATAATCACTGTAAGGGAAAGAAGTAAGTCTTTTTGTTCTTCACCCCACCTTGACTCCCTCAAGCAGCCTAAACTGGGTTTTCTGATTTTTTTTGGAAGAGTTAGAACTTTTGCCTTCGTGCCTGGAATTACCCAGCTGAGTTAATTTTGTGGGCTCATCAAAAAGCTGTCTCACCATCATTGAAACTCTTTATGGCATAATTCAGCTTTGTATATAGTTATTTCTTTAAGTCAAACCACCCTGCTAGAAAAATATATATATCACATATATATGTATATTCTAGTACATTACTGATTCATTTTTAAAAAATTCTCTGTTGTGATATCATCCTTGCATATCACTGGAGCTGAATACATACTCTTTGAATGAATGAGTGAATGAATGAAGAAAATGGCATGCCCTCTTGGCCATGGAAAAATAGAAAGGTTTTATGGAATTTATGTAGTGACATATAGAGATAAGAATTTCTTGGTTTTATACTTGTAGTTTTATATTAAATACATTCTTGGGAAGAGGAAATCTTTATGGATGTGGTTATAAAAACACAGTTTTTACTCTTGTTTAGGAAGCAATTTGTGTCTGCCCTGTCTCTCAAGATCAGTGAAATCCTAAAAATTAAGCACTTAATGCTTATCAAATAGAAAACACAGACTGTAGCCTAGTAACCTTTGTCTGCATCAGAGGATTAGAAATGAGGCTAAGTGGTGATTCATGGACACGGTGATTACGTGTTTTCAGCTTATCCCAATGTATAAGTGACATTTAAACCATTTTCTGTAATTTGAAATTGATACATTATGGTTTCAAAAGGTTACTAACGGTAATCCTTATCAATCTCTGACCCTTTCAGTAAATATCCAATGTTTAACTTAATAGCTTAATGATATTTTGATATAGTATTATAGACTTGTGTGAGTTTAAATTGAAATGATTATGAGATCCACAAACTTAATAGTTGGATCTAAAAATTGAAACGTCTTTTGTGATCTCTATTTTCCCATTAAGTACAGGAAACATTAATTAGCAGGTGTTCTAATAACTACCCAGTTCCAAAGAGGGAAAAGAAGGGTATTTCACTTTTTTTTTTCCTGCAGGTTTTTAGGAATTTGGATTCAATAATAAGTCTAGTAAAATCAAATTTCAGTTGTGAGCTTATACCAATTAGAGTGAAGTTATCTTACAAGCAATCCTTTTACACACGTGTACAGTGTCCTAATCTACTCATCTATAAATCATACTTCATAAAGAAATCACTTTCTTTATGAAGTGATTTAAAATAAAAATGATGCTGCCTATTTTAAATCAGTCATTTATCTGAGTGTTTTGGGGAAAAGTATACTATTTCACAAATTGTATTCCCAGAACACTGGTATTCCACCCAGCAAGTATTCCCTAATGAATCAAACTCTGTAAATGATTTAAGCAAAACAAACTTCTTGGAGAGTCCTAATATGTATTAGCTCATTTAACACTCTGAATAGTTCTCCAACAAAGAAACTTTACATTTGCTTAACCCAGAGTTTTCTAAACCTCTCTGGATCACTTGATTCTGCATTAGCCCCTTGACCATTTCCTATGATAGTAGGTTTCAGAGGAGGAGAATTCAAATTAAATGATAAAGAATTTAGCTTACAAATTCATTTACTTAGTTTCCCCCTATTTGGTAGAGAAAAAAAGTGCCCTTCAAATATAAGGGGGTATTTTATTTTTTTAGAGAACTTTTGGGTTTAGAGCAACATTGAGAAGCAAGGCAGAGCTTTCTCTGCTCCCTCCTTAATATGCAACCCTCCCCATCATCAGCCATCCCTCATCAGAGTGGTTACCATAAGTATCCAAAGTCTGTAGCTTAGCTTAGAATTCACTCTTGGTGATGTACTTTCCATGAGCTTGGACACATGTATGCGTTGTTCATTATTATGGTATCATAGGCTCTTCCCAGGTGGCATAGTGGGAAAGAAAATGTCTACCAGCACAGGAGACACAAGAGACACCGGTTCAATCCGTGGATTGGGATGATCCCCTGGAGGTGGAAATGGCAACCCACTCCAGCATTCTTGCCTGGAAAATCCCCATGGACAGAGGAGCCTGGTGGGCTACAGTCCATAGCATTGCAAAGAGTCAGACAGGACTGAGCACAGAGCACAGGGCATTTTCATTGCACTAAGAGTAGAAAGATGTTTTTAATTCAACTTTGTGCCATGAACAGAGCTTCCAAATAAAAACATATTTTATGGAGAGAAAGAGGAAAGGAAAGAAGAAATGGAGGTAAAGGTAAAGTGAGGGTCAGGTAGTCACTGAATCAGAAAATATGTTTCAAACCCAGTCTCTAGCAGCACTTGATAAGCTCTCTGGACCAGCAGCAGGAGAATCACTGGGGATCTTGCTGAAATTTTAGAATCCCAGATCTACAGAATCAGCCTCTGGGGATGTGCCCAATGAGCTGAGCTTTAATCAGTTGTCCAGGTGATTCTGATGGATGAACATGTTGAGGCTGGGAGAAGAGATTCCTCACCCTGAGTGTGGGAGTGTAGACTTTGAGTTCTCAAGCTTCTCCTTGTGATGAGTGGGCTCTGCCACCTGATCTTTGAGGTGCTTGTTGAAGAGCTGTCAAGGAGTAGAGCAGGGTGATTCTGTGGTATCTGTCATGATGATGAAGGGTGTATCAAGAGATTTAAAATGCCATCGGTCCGACTCTTTGCAACCCCATGAATCGCAGCACGCCAGGCCTCCCTGTCCATCACCAACTCCCGGAGTTCACTGAGACTCACATCCATCGAGTCAGTGATGCCATCCAGCCATCTCATCCTCTGTCGTCCCCTTCTCCTCCTGCCCCCAACCCCTCCTAGCATCAGAGTCTTTTCCAATGAGTCAACTCTTCGCATGAGGTGGCCAAAGTACTGGAGTTTCAGCTTTAGCATCATTCCTTCCTGATCTGATCTGTGCTTACAAAAAATCCCTATGTCAGACAAGAGAGCTAATATGACCAATCTTAGGTTTGGAGCAAAAGGTCAGTATCTGTCCTTCTTCCCCTTCCTCATGACATACTTTCTGGTTAACCCTGTACAATCTGGTTTCTGTCATGGAAGACCTTCAGATACGTACAGAGTGTGAGTCGGGAGGTCTTTGCACTTGTCTTGTGACATATTTTGATTTTAGCAAGACTGAGAGTGCACCACTCAACAGCTAGATCCCTGTGTTCTCCTAAAAGCAGGATATATTTGCAGCAAGAGTGTGTGTGTGTGTGTGTGTGTGTGTGTGTGCCTAAGTACCATCTCTAAATCCCATGGATTTGACCCTTTGTTGAAAGTTCATCTCAGCTTGTTTTTCATGTATCTACAGTGATGTGGGGAGAGTAACATACAGATTGGAATAAAGGGGGAATCTAGTCTACAAATGTGTAATTAAAGGGCAAGTTGCACAATCTTAATGAGGTAAAGGTGTTGTCATGTGTCCTGCAGTATCACACTGAGGAAAGCAATAGAGGAAATGAAGCTTCTTCCAGCAATCAGGCAGTGCTTTAAGAGGCTCTGCTGTAATTACCGGAGAAGGCAATGGCACCCCACTCCAGTACTTTTGCCTGGAAAATCCCATGGATGAAGGAGCCTGGTAGGCTGCAGTCCCTGGGGTCGCTAGAGTCGGACACGACTGAGCGACTTCACTTTCACTTTTCACTTTCATGCATTGGAAAAGGCAATGACAACCCACTCCAGTGTTCTTGCCTGGAGAATCCCAGGGACTGGGGAGCCTGGTGGGCTGCCGTCTATGGGGTCGCACAGAGTCGGACACGACTGAAGTGACTTAGCAGCAGCAGCAGCAGCTGTAATTACAGACACCCAGTTTGTCATCCACTCTTAAAGACTCAGTGAATGATATTAGCTCTGGTACCCAAGATACTTTGGTTACTGACCAATTCCTTCCTTAAGCAGAGAGCAAGCCCAGTGTGTAAATTATCTGGCTAATTCTTGGCACTGGATTTAACAAAGGTAAAGAGAGAGTGGTTAGTCTGTCTTTTAGCACCCAGCTAAATTTACTGTATTGCTATATAAAGGATCAAAGCAGTGGTCTTCCTAGGAAGGGGTGTTACTTCTCACTTTGGTAGCCCAGAACCCTTCTCCCAGATCTCAGGATCCCAGACCTGTGAATCGAAAAGTAGCTGCTCTTGACTTTGTGCTGTGTGGTAAGCACTCTCAGTGATATGGCTGTGAATATCAGTTATCAATTATATTGCTTTAGTCTTGGGCACCCTTGATATCTTTGTAGGACTGGACATCAGACTTTCTGACATGGCTTGTCTCAGTAGATTCCAGTGTCCTCTTCTGACCTTTCTGCCCCATTGGAGCACTTCTTTACCATCTGTCTGTGATTTATAGATGCCTTTTTTTTTTTTTTTTTTTTTTTTGCTTTTAAAGGGGAATATTTCCTTAATTTAAGAATATTAAATATTAAGAATATCAAGCCATACTCCCCTAACTGTAGGAATCAAATTAATTTTGTGGCCTATACTGTCCTTATGTTTACCTCATATTTTCATAAGCAAACCTGATTCTTAATTGCTTCTTTAGCAGAGCTAGAGAAAATATCTTTTATAGCTTGTACTTTCATTGTCCAGAAATTAACACCATTTGTGCTATTTTTCTTTCTATTTTCCCATGTGCACACAATTTACATGTTTTAATGATATTCAGATGGATATTCTACTAGTTTTGCCTAATATTATGCATTGCTTGTTTTCTTTTCTTTTTTTATGACTTAGTTTTTCTCTTTTCTTCTTTTTTTTAAATTTTATTTTATTTTTAAACTTTACATAATTGTATTAGTTTTGCCAAATTTTTGAAAAATATGTGGTTGAAATCTTCACTGTCTCTATCATACTCACCATATGAATGAATTTCAGTTTTAATTGATGCTCCTAATGATGTCTGTACTCTTGCCTGGAAAATCCCATGGATGGAGGAGCCTGGAAGGCTGCAATCCATGGGGTCACTAAGAGTCGAACACGACTGAGTGACTTCACTTTCACTTTTCACTTTCATGCATTGGAGAAGGAAATGGCAACCCACTCCAGTGTTCTTGCCTGGAGAATCCCAGGGACAGGGAAGCCTGGTGGGCTGCCGTCTATGGGGTCGCACAGAGTCGGACACGACTGAAGTGACTTAGCATTAGCACTAATGATGTCTGTGAAGTGCTGTGTGATCCTAAAGAACCTGCTAAATCATCAAAGAATAGATTGTATTTAATAATATCTGTGTTTTTCATCTCTTTGTAAATCATATTAAATATACTAAGTTGCATATCTAAGTAGCATATTTGATAACTAAATGATACAACCATATACAATTAGAGACTTGGCCAAGTCCTCAGTTCCTATCAATGTTCAAAACATTTTGTGGATTTGTGTAGGTTTACTAACTACTTGGATTGTAAACACTTTAAAGATTTGACAACAATAAATTGTTTTTTAAAAAATATTAACACATTTTTGAAATCTTGAAATTCAAGATGATTGATTTTCACTAAAGAAAATATCTAAAATTGATGTTTCCTTAAATTATCTCTAATTTTGTACTGATTATAGAAAAGAAAATGGGACAGTCTCAAACTCTGTGGTACTTAATTCACTGTTACTTTGCAGAAAAAACAAAAAACAAAACAGGTATATACAATTCAATAGATCTCTACTAATTAATTCCTGAACAAATAATTAATTTCATTAATTTATGAAGACAAGAATACATACGATAATAGATTGGTGCAAATGTAATTGCAGTTTTGGACAGTGAATTTTAAATCATTATAACTAGGCTCAAACACATCTTTATCAATCAAAATAGGAACCATTACAATCAACACATTTTTTCCATGAGAAATATGTTTGTATATTACTATAGCATAAAAATCTGTGCCTTGGGATTCGACAAACTCTTGAAAAACATTTTCTGCCTCCTGCTGGTTGTGGAAGCATTTTCCCTGTAAAGGTTGCTGAGATGCTTGAAGTGGTAGTCAGTTGGTGAGAGGTCAGGTGAATATGGCGGGTGAGGCAAAACATCATAACTCAGTTCATTTACCCTTTGAAGTATCAGTTGTGCGATGTGTGGTTGAGTGTTGTTGGATCCTTTCTGTTGACCAGTGCTGGCTGCAGGTGTTGCTGTTTTCAGTGCATCTCATTGATTTGCTGAGCGTATTTCTCAGATGTAATGGTTTTGCTGGGATTCAGAGAGCTATGAGATGGTTGGATGGCATTACCGACTCAATGGACATGAGTTTGGGTAAACTTCAGGAGTTGGTGATGGACAGGGAGGCCTGGTGTGCTGAGGTCCATGGGGTCGCAAAGAGCCAGACACAACTGAGCAACTGAACTGAGAAAGCTATAGTGTATCAGATGGGCAGCAGACCACCAAGTAGTGACCATGACTGTTTTTTTGGTGCAAGTTTGGCTTTGGGAAGGGCTTTGGAGCTTATTCTCAGTCGATCCACTGAGTTGGTAGTCATCAGTTGTCATATACAATCCACTTTTCATCGAACATCACAATCCGATCAAGAAATGGTTCGTTGTGGTTGCCTAGAATAAGGGAAGATGATCCTTCTAAATGACAGTTATCGTGGAGTTTTGGTTAGCTCGTGAGGCACCCTCTTATTGTGCTTTTTCACCTTTCCAATTTGCTTCAAATGCTGAATGACCATAGAATGGCCGATGTTGAGTTCTTTGTCAACTTTTCACGTAGTTGTAAGAGGATCGGCTTCAATGATGCTTTCAGTTGGTTGTTGTCACCTTCCAGCGGATGGCCACTGTTGTCCTCATCTGCAAGGCTCTCATCTCCTTTGCAAAATTTCTTGAACCACCACTGCCCTGTACATTCCTTAGCAGTTCCTGGGCCACATGCGTTGATGTTGTGAGTTGTCTCTGCTGTGTTATGACCCATTTTGAACTCAAGTAAGAAAATCACTTGACTTTGCTTATAGTCTAACATCATTTCCGTAGTCTAAAATAAATATAAAACAAATAGCAAGTAATTGATTAGCATAAAACATAAAGTGAGAAATGCACATTAAAATGATGTATAACATAACCGCATTTATTTAAGATGATATTCCAATATTAAATGACAAAGTTCAACAGTGCAAAACCATGATTACTTTTGCACCAACCTAATATATTTATATGGTAGGAACAGACAGATGTCTGAAACTTAGGAAAACATCAGCAGAAATGTCAGAAAAGATGTGTGAAATATTCAGATTAACCTATGTGTACTTCTGTAGCTGAAAACAAAATCTTTATGATGTTTTCAATCAATTTATGACAAAGTGAGATCTGTAAATCCAGGAAAATATATTGGAATAGTCATTCAAAATATTACAGAAAGAAGAAATTATTTACAGTTTAAGGACTTGAGTTTTGAGTGAAAAATTGGTTGATTTTTTTCATCACTCCTTACACATTTTTAGAATTCTGATAGGCCCAACTTCCATTAGAACTTCATCCATAAGTCCTTTTACTTCATGGCATGATAACATTCACTGAGGAGTATTGAAGGGATGTGAAAAAAGATAGAGGTGGGAAGGGAAAAATAGTATGATTTGGTGTTATTTTCTGAGATGCAGGAAAGTGAAACTGAAGGGAGAAAGGAGGATGTGTGATGAATGAAAACATTTGTATTATCTGGCATCTTGATGAAGAAATAGAATGAAAAATTGACTGTGTGAGTGGCTGATTTAATCTTGATATGCTCATGAGGAGACCCTCCTTAAAAGAGGAATTGATTCTTATAAAGATGAGTGTGTGCGTGCTAGTTGGATGGGGTGGGAGGATACATTCCAGGAGGGGACAATGCATGAGAAAAGCAAAGACATAGCAGCCTGTGTTTTATGGGAATTGGAAGCAGTTGAAATACCTCGATTTGGGAAGGTAAAGTAGGCATAGTAGTCATGCCCAAAAGCACCTGGACTCAGGTTAATAGAGGCTTTTATATGACATGGTATTGGAGGTATGTAGGAGATATGAGTTCGATACCTGGGTTGGGAAGATCCCCTGGAGGAGAAATGGCAACCCACTCCAGTCTTGCCTGGAAAATCCCGTGGAGCCTGGTGGGCTACAGTTGTTAGGCTGCAAAGAGCTAATAAAGTTCTGTCTAGTCAAAGCTATGGTTTTTCCAGTAGTCATGTATGGATGTGAGAGTTGGACTATAAAGAAAGCTGAGCACCAAAGAATTGATGCTTTTGAACTGTGGTGTTGGAGAAGACTCTTGAGAGTCCCTTGGACTGCAAGGAGATCCAACCACTCCAACCTAAAGGAGATCAGTCCTGGGTGTTCACTGGAAGGACTGATGGTAAAGCTGAAACTCCAATACTTTGGCCCCCTGATGCAAAGAACTGACTCATTGGAAAAGACCCTGATGCTGGGAAAGATTGAAGGCAGTAGGAGAAGGGGAAGACAGAGGATGAGATGGTTGGATGGCATCACTGACTCAGTGGACATAAGTTTGAGTGAACTCCAGGAGTTGGTGATGGAGAGGTAGGCCTGGAATGCTGGAGTCCAGGGGGTTGCAAAGAGTCGGACATAAATGAGCGAGTGAATTGAACTGAGCACACAGGCAACAAACAACCTCACGGAGTTTGGACTTTCCAGTATTCAGTGAGGAGCCAATGCAGGATTTTGAATAGGGGAAAAAAATGTGGTCAGAATTTTGCTTGGAGACCATGTATTCTGATAGAATTATGTTGGGAAGAGAAAGAGACCTGGGCTAGAGTTACAGCATTGAAAGTAATCATCTAGATGAGAGAAGAAGCTATTAGGGTGACTGAGAAGGGTTCCATTAATGTAGTAAATTAGAAGAGAGGCAAGACAGAGCTTGGTGATCACCTGATTTGTGCACAATTAAACAATTAAATAGGCTTCTGTATAATTGATATAAAGACAGTGAGGAAGATTTAAATATTTCAGAAAGACTTTTCTGCACTGACTACTGTTAAGACAGCATCAGTAAACCTCCCTTTCTGACTGCTCAGTCTTTCCCTCTAGTAGGGAAAATATGCCAGCATCTACACAAAACTGACAGTTACTTTTGAAAATGTGCAAGAGAATAAAATGCATTCTAGGCTCTAAATTGTAGGGGATATTTTTGAGTCTCTGTGATGTTTATCAATTAATTGAAAGTTATGTTCGTGTTTGATATGAAGAATTGAAAAGTTCAGCTGTCAATAGGAAAATAAACAAAGGAAAAACAATGTGTTTTAAGAGACACACGGAAACTGTTTAATGCTCTTAGAGTAATTTTCCTAAGTGTATCTCTCAATCACAGTAGGTCCCTATTCTGGACTTTATTGATCGTTAAAAGCTGAAACACTTAATGAACTGAGCATGACTTATAGTATGAATTTAGCAAATGTTCTTGAAGAGCAGAAGTAGAATCTGTTTGAAAACGTATTTTTATTGTGCTTATTGTTTAGGCCCTAGTTCCATTTATAAGATGACAAAACCTTTAAAGCTCACTTAATTATATTCAATATTGACTTTTGAGTTGTCATGGCCTTAACAGTTTTTTAGTCAACTCTCATATTTTATTTTCGTAATTGTAGAAGTCCCAATTTAAAATTGCATTTAAAATTAAAGGGAGGGACTTTTACATTGCTCATTTGAGTCATATGCTAATTCACACATGGCCCACCATAGTTTCTTGCATATAGCAGGTGTTACAAAATGAACAGTAAATGATTCTAAAAAGTAAGGCCTTCTGCATTCTCAACTGAAAACAATGTATGGGAATATTCCCCAATATATTCCCTAAAATGCAAGAGAGGTTCAGTGGTTCTAATGACTGCTTCTCTCTGATTCTTCCAGATCTCTCCCAGATATTTCAAAGCCCCATTGGGATTCAGAAGACCTAGGGGATATAGTCAGTAAGTGTAGCTGCTTTATCTATCCATCAAAGCCTCCATCCATCCCTCAGTCAGAATATATTAAATAATATGCCTAACAGTGTGCTATATTGGGACTGAAGAGTGAAGTGCTATCCTTGATTTCACTGAATATATAGATTTTTGGACCATTTATAAATAGAAGCAGAATAGCTATAAAGATGATGAGTCTTGCCAAAGAAATTCATGGTGGCAGTTTACTAATGGACCATAGAACAGGGGGATTGCACTTAGTGTAACTCATCAGGGTAGGCTTCCCTGATAGCTCAGTTGGTTAAAGAATCTGCCTGCATTGCAGGAGACCCAGGTTTGATCCCTGGGTTGGGGAGATCCCCTGGAGAAGGAAACAGCTAGCCACCCAATATTCTTGCCTGGAGAATTCCATGGACAGAGGAGACAGGTGGGCTACAGTCCATGGAGTTGCAAAGAGTCAGATATGACTGAGTGACTTTCACTTTTCAATGATCAGGGCACTGCTTAAGGTAGGTGTCTACAGAAGAAGGAAGATACATGATTTTGCCTTCAGTGAGGTTAAAGATCTTGGGTCACATCTTCTAGCTGCATGATGAGCTGGTGAGTATCTTTATCACCCTACTCACTACGTTACGGAGGTACATGGGTCAGCCTGGCTTGGGGCTCAGTGAGTTTCCTTGAAAAACTCCACCAGACAAAGAGATTGACAAGCAAAGTCATTTGTGTTCTTTAGCCTGACCTGTTTCCGCCAATGTGGTTAACTAAGTTAAATTATGGTCACTCTGTGTCCTTGTGCTTCACACAAAGAAGCCAAACTAAATTTATTTTCATAGTCATCTTTGTTCCTCAGTTTAGGTAGGGCTATTCATCCACTTAAACCCAATTCTTAAATCTACTTCAGGAAAAAAAAAAAATTCAGTTTTTCCTATTTTTCTAAAAGTTGTGTTTCAAGTGACACAAATTCTAAAAATTAAGACCAGGGTTGTGTAAAATCAGTTGTACCTATGAGTCAGCAAGACATTTTAGAAATTTTGGAGATGATTAAGGTCTTAAAATATTTATAATTTTATCCTTTTTGTAGGGAGAAAGAGAAATACATGTGAGTCAAAATAAAGGATATGCCTTTGAAGTAATCTGTTTTAACAGATTAAGTTTATAGCACATAATGCTTGTCAATAGAAATCCATTTTATTTTACAAGCAATTTAAATGAAGTGAATTCCTGTGGCTAAAGACTTGTGTTTTATACATGCATTTGAACAGATAATATTTTAATGATAGTTATGGTTAACTTTATATACACTTTCTGTCTTCTGAAACACCCCATCAGAGCCTCTCTGCATGCATTAGGGTTAATTAGATAATGTCTCCCAGGTGCTTAGAGCTTTTTGGAGAAAAGGAATGAAGCTTTGTGTTAAAACGATTATTAGTGACTTCAAAGACAGCTGTATGCAAGTTCAGAAAGAATAATTTTTTATTAATAGCAACTCATAAATGCCATTCAGAAACAGCATTGTGTAATGTTATAAATGGCCATTTATTTATTAACAAGCCAGTCATCTTTTCCTTCTCTGTTAGCAATTTTGGGGAAGAAACTCGGAGTTTGTGCTACTAAGACACTGAATGGGAAGCCGTGAAGTGGACCAAAATGATTTGGTCACATTGGTTCAGTTCATTTAGGGGAACAGAATGACTTTAGCCTTGGCCTCCCTGGAAGCAGTGGTTTAGTGGCATTCAATAAAAGACTGAAAGAAGATAAAGCTTACATAATTTAGCTTGTTACAGGGACGTGGAAGTTGTGTCTCTAAAGGAGAAAGTGTGAAACAGTCAAAAGTGGCCCATGACGATGTCATTCCCAGATCCTTGTGACTGCTTGGGGTGGGTGAGCAGACAACCAGGCAGAGCGGTGGTTATAGTCCACATTGCTCTAATGCATATTTAAAATGTGGCAGTAAAAACGATTTCAGTAATCTGTATAGTGCTTTGAACTTTACAGAACTTGCACACCTAATTTCAACATACAGAACGGCTCTGTGAAGGGGTACTGTTAGGTCCATTTTAAAGATGAATCTGAGCCTCAAATAGTTTATATCTTTCCGTATATAGGTGATTTGTAAGAGACACAGGTGGGGTTGGAACCTAGCTTTTCTAATTCCAGTGGAGTGCTCATCCCAATGCTCAGTTATAGGAGAGTCACTCACACTGGAACAAGTAGTAATGTGAGGCTTTTATCTAGCAACATTTGTTTGTTGTTCAGTTGCTAAGTGGTGTCCAACTCTTCGCAACCCGATGGATTGCAGCATGCTAGGCTCCCCTTTCCTTAACTTTCTCCAAGAGTTTGCTCAAATTCATGTTCATTGAGTCGATAATGCTATCTAACCATCTCATTCTCGCTCACCCCCTTCTCCTATCACCCTCAATCTTTCCCAGCATCAAGGTCTTTTCCAGGGAGTCGGCTCTCCTCATCAGGTGGCCAAAGTATTGGAGCTTCAGCATCAGTCCTTCCAATGAATATTTCAGATCGATTCCCTCTAGGATTGATTGGTTTGATCTCCCTGCTGTCCAAGGGATTCTCAAGAGTCTTCTCTAACACCAAAAATCAAAAGCATCAATTCTTCAGCACTCAGCCTTCTTTATGGTCCAATTCTCACATTGGTACATGACTACTGGAAAAACCATAGCTTTGACTATACACACTTTTGTTCACAAAGTGATGTCTTTATTTTTTAATATGCTGTCTGTTTGTCATAGCTTTCCTTTCAAGGTGTAAGCGTATTTTAATTTAATGGCTGCAGTCACCAGCCACAGTGATTTCAGATCAGATCAGATCAGATCAGTCGCTCAGTCGTGTCCAACTCTTTGCGACCCCATGAATTGCAGCACGCCAGGCCTCCCTGTCCATCACCAACTCCCGGAGTTCACTCAGACTCACGTCCATCGAGTCAGTGATGCCATCCAGCCATCTCATCCTCTGTCTTCCCCTTCTCCTCCTGCCCCCAATCCCTCCCAGCATCAGAGTCTTTTCCAATGAGTCAACTCTTCGCATAAGATGGCCAAAGTACTGGAGTTTCAGCTTTAGCATCATTCCTTCCAAAGAAATCCCAGGGCTGATCTCCTTCAGAATGGACTGGTTGGATCTCCTAGCAGTCCAAGGGACTCTCAAGAGTCTTCTCCAACACCACAATTCAAAAGCATCAATTCTTCGGTGCTCAGCCTTCACAGTCCAACTCTCACATCCATACATGACCACAGGAAAAACCATAGCCTTGACTAGGTGAACCTTTGTTGGCAAAGTAATGTCTCTGCTTTTGAATATGCCATCTAGGTTGGTCATAACTTTCCTTCCAAGGAGTAAGCGTCTTTTAATTTCATGGCTGCAGTCACCATCTGCAGTGATTTTGGAGCCCAGAAAAATAAAGTCTGACACTGTTTCCACTATTTTCCCATCTATTTCCCATGAAGTAATGGGACCGGATGCCAAGATCTTCGTTTTCTGAATGTTGAGCTTTAAGCTGCTTATTATCTGTTTATTTTCACCAACTTCCTCCTGATATTAATTTCCAAACCTGGAGTTTGCAAGAAAGCCTTACTTTCCAAGTGTAATCGATTACCTTTGAGACATATTGACTCAATGATACCCCATTATTTTACTCTGAAGGTCATTCATAGAAAAAAATTAAGTTATTTTATCTTGAAGATACCACTGTGGCAAGTGTTAGGTTATGTTTGTCTTGCGTTCTAAATGATTTACATATCATCATGTGATAGAAGATGCAGTCAGGCTCTCTTTGAGGTGACTATTAAGTTTACAGTCCTTTTTCAGTGAAAAAAGTTAATTTTTCCCCCACATGTATTTTCAGATGCTAAATGCTTTAAACATCAGTTTTATATAATGATAGGTAGCATTAAGTGGTGTATTCTCATTTTCACGGTTTATCTTGAATGAATATTTTGCCCTTTAGAGCATGAACTATTGTAAAAAATGACCCTTGAATAAAAATTTGAAACTGAATAAAATTTCACGAAGAAAACATTATACACAAACCTATGCCATGGATGTTCACTTCAGGATTGTCTGTAACAGTGAAATGTCCACCCTGCATGTCATCCTTTGGTGAATGGAGCGGTAAAATGTGATGAATCATAATAACATGCAAGAGTAAAAAGAGATTCATGACAGCCATATTTTATCAGTATGCTTGGATGGTATACAAGTTTTAGTAAAAATAGAAAATTTCACAAGAATATGTAAACTGCTAAACTCTGTAGTTTCAAAGATGCATACAAAAATACATATACCAAAAACATATATAAAACAATATGTATGCATTTTTATAGGTAAATATAAGTAGACCAAGAAGGTGGTTTGGGCAGACACCAAGAACATAAAGTAACTGTTTGTGGAACTGAGAATCCAGAGGTAAAGGAAAAGGAAGTGCTTATTTTAATATATGATGGCATTGTGTCGTTGAGTGTTTACTTGACTGAGTATACAGTGCTGTGTATATAATTTGTGGGCAATACCCAAATCTAAACGTGGATATTTGACTCATAAACAGTAAGGCTGAGTCTGTGTAACCATACTGATAGCCGCTTGGATAAGTATTTTTATCATCTGTTAAAACAACAGGTCTTTAACCAGAAAGTCACAAGTCATAGGTATACTGATTTCATAAAAATGGGTTCATACTTTGTGCCTAACTCCCCAAACTACTTTTTTTGTATTTGATTGTCACAGTCTATTTGTATTTGATGCTTGCAGTCAAATGACCCAGGCCTTTTGCCAGTACTTCACAAGTGTGAAAAAGCATGCCCTACTAAGAGAACAGTGTGGAGGAGCATAGATTATATATAAAATGTCTAAGTGTTTTAACCTGAATGCTTTTTAATGTTAGAAAGCAAACGTGCTTGGAGAGTGGAAACTATATTTGGACTGCTTATTAAATGATTAACCAAAAGAAATACAGTTTCAATAAAGGATGGCCTAACACAAAAGTTACAGAAGTTTTAAAAACATATTAATAAAACACTTTTGCCTAAAAAATACAAAGATACATGCTTTACAAGATAAGCTTGTAAAAAATTGATAAGCCGTTTACATGAGAAATTGTAATAGATGGCAGAATATGGCAGTTGTACAAAATGATCCACCAAAATGTATAGGGACTTCCAAGGGATGTTAACTATCATTTTCAGTTAACGTGAGGATGAAAAAAGTCAGAAGAGAAGTCATATTAATAATAGAAGGCATGTGTGAAGTGGCCTTCACATCTGGGGCTTAACTCCTTTGATTAATCTCGGACTCCACTGGTCCGAATGTAGGAAAGAGAAAAGGCTAAACCAGGGAAGACTAGGAAATTAGGGAGACACATGAGAAAGAGATGAGGATGGGACAGGGATGGGGGAAGGGCGGGGGAGAGTGAGGGAGCAGGAGAGAGGACAGAAAGAAGTTGAAGGAAAGAGGTTTGGGAACAAGCAACAATTATTAGTGTCTTAAATTTAACATCTAGGGTGCTGGCCAACATATATATGATATCCAATAGCAGGTGAAAATGTCAAATCAGGGGAGAATGCTGGTAGCTCGTGTGAGGTGGAATAATGGTTGAAAGCCAGAGACTGAATCTTTTTAGTCATACCTCTTTTCTTTTTTAAAAAATCTCTGACGTCAGCATTTCACTGGCCACTGAATATGCCTGTCCTAGACCAGAACTCTTGGCAATGGGCCATGTGCTATACCTGCATAGGTGTAGGCAGGATTGTTATAGTATTAAGTTCCTAAAGTCCTTATCAAAGACAGTTTATGATCCAGACAGTTCCCCAAGGGCAGGCAGTGCTGTTATTTAAACAATGCTCACCGCTTGACCCTTTGTGTGCTCTTAATGCATAATGACGGAGAAGGCAATGGCACCCCACTCCAGTACACTTGCCTGGAAAATCCCATGGATGGAGGAGCCTGGTGGGCTGCAGTCCATGGGGTCACTAGGAGTCAGACACGACTGAGTGACTTCACTTTCTCTTTTCACTTTCATGCATTGGAGAAGGAAATGGCAACCCACTCCAGTGTTCTTGCCTGGAGAATCCCAGGGACGGGGGAGCCTGGTGTGCTGCCATCTCTGGGGTCACACAGAGTCGGACACGACTGAAGTGACTTAGCATAGCTTAGCATAGCAATGCATAATGAAGACCTGTTTTCTAAGGAGTGGATTCAGTCCACCTATTCATTGGCTCTTTTTTTTTTTTTGAGAAAATGGTCTCCTGTCTGTGGTAAGGATTGAAATACGTGCAGGGATGAGCTTAGGAGGGTGTATCTACTATAGGGCTTGAAGAGAAAAAATATGTCCAAGAATCATGAGTGTTAATCTGGATTAATCTAGCAGTTACAAGATTCTAGGAACAGTGATTCTATTGTTAGGATTGTTATCCTTCCAGATTTCAAAGTATGTAAAGATGGAGGAAACAACAGTGGGACTGATGCTTCCAAGTGTAAGAGTGTTGTAAGATGTTTCAGTGTGTTTAAAAGGAAAGAAAGTAGTGTAATTGATGGCATGAATAGAAATAGTATTTATATTTGGTAAGGGAGCTTAGATATATTTGCCTGTCTTCACAAAAGTATTCTAAAGAGAAGTCAAATTTTGATAATTATTGGGATTTGGATAAAATCACATCAAAGAAAGATGTAAAGATGAGTTTCAAGGCACTTTTGAGTCAAAGCTGGTTCTTCCTGTAATTTTACCTTGTCTGTTAAGGAAAAGTTACAAAAAGAGCACAGATGAGAGATCAGTGAGAGACTTCTGGGTCTGTGGACCCGTCTCTGGTAGAGGACACCCAGGGCATCAGGACAGAGTCAATGAGAATGAGTCCTTGGAAACAGTAGGTTTGTGCCTAAGGGCTATGGTAACAACAGACAGAGAAACAGCATCAAGCACGAGACCATGGGGGCTTTGTAGTACAGGAGGAACATGTTCAGGCACACAAATATCATTTTATCCATTTTATTAAACAGTACTTATTACAAATTGGTGACTGCTGCTGCTGCTGAGTCGCTTCAGTCATGTCCGACTCTGTGCAATCCCCTAGACGGCAGCCCACCAGGCTCCCCCATCCCTGGAATTCCCCAGGCAAGAACACTGGAGTGGATTGCCATCTCCTTCTCCAATGCATGAAAGTGAAAAGTGAAAGTGAAGTCGCTCAGTCGTGTCCAACTCTTCACGACTGCATGGACTGCAGCCTATCAGGCTCCTCCGCCCATGGGATTTGCCAGGCAAGAGTACTGGAGTGGGGTGCCATTGCCTTCTCCAAATTGATGACTATGTTACAAGAATATTCCTGGGTTCTTCTAATCATGTACTTAATGTTACTAGGATAAACAGTCCAGCTGCTACAGATACCCTAGACATAGAAGAAGTCTAAAATACCAACATGGACTGCCTTTAATCCATTGGTGACATCTGGGAAGCATTTCAGGTAGTGCTTTCTCTGCCCAAGACTTCTGGAAATACACTCTCTGAGTTTTGGACAGTTTCCTCCCTTGCCCTCCCCTAGCCAAACTGTCAGAATGCGTGACTTCCTTTCTAAGCAAATGTGATTCCCTATGACCCGGATCCCTGCTCACAGAGATCAAGGAGGGAATGGGCTCTTGACTTCCAGTGGGTGCCTCCTGGAAACACACACACTCATCCACACAACACACAGGGCTTTCCTTTCAGGCTCTGAGAAGCGGGGGCGGGGGAATGTGGAAAAGGGATCCTGACTGCGTTCAGGACCCTGGTCCTTGGGTGAAGCGAGTGGCTCCATCACTGCCCTCCTTTATGGCTTAATTAGAAGAACCAGTGGTTTCCCCTCCTGTGTGTTGTTGTCAGTTTTACTTTAAAATGTCGTAAGATAATAGTCAAAGAATTTTCTTGATGGACTATTTCAATATAATTCAGAAGCTGCTGCTGCTGCTGCTAAGTTGCTTCAGTTGTGTCCGACTCTGTGCAACCCCATAGACGGCAGCCCATCAGACTCCCCTGTCCCTGGGATTCTCCAGGCAAGAACATTGGAGTGAGTTGCCATTTCCTTCTCCAATGCATGAAAGTGAGAAGTGAAAGGGAAGTCGCTCAGTCGCGTCCGACTCTTTGCGACCCCATGGACTGCAGCCTACCAGGCTCCTCCATCCATGGGAGTTTCCAGGCAAGAGTACTGGAGTGGGGTGCCAGTGCCTTCTCTGAATTCAGAAGCAAATAATCTTTATTGTATGTCATTGGACATTAGTTTTTTTAGCTGGAATAAATAATTTACAAATTTATTTTAAATTCAGGTGAAATGTGTTTCAAATATGATTTCACCTGGATTATCTTGTGGTGGTTGTTTTAGTCATTAAGTGCTGTTTGCCTCTTTTGCGACCCCATGGACTATAACCTGCCAGGCTCATCTGTCCATGGCATTTCCCAGGCAAGAATACTGGAGAGGGTTGCTAATTACTTCTCCAGTGATCTTCCCAACCCAGGGATCAAACACCTGTCTCTTGTTCAGCAGACGGATTCTTTACCACTGAGCCACCTGAGGAGCCTTAGACTATTGAATATGTTGCCCATTTTAAAAAAGAGACATGTGTACCCCAGTGTTCATCGCAGAGCCAGGACATGGAAGCAACCTACATGTCCATCAGCAGATGAATGGATAAGAAAGCTGTGGTACATATACACAATGGATAATTACTCAGCCATTAAAAAGAATACATTTGAATCAGTTCTAATGAGGTGGATGAAACTGGAGCCGATTATACAGAGTGAAGTAAGCCAGAAAGAAAAATACCAATACAGTATACTAATGCATATATATGGAATTTAGGAAGATGGTAACAATAACCCTGTATGCGAGATAGCAAAAGAGACACTGATGTATAGAACAGTCGTTTGGACTCTGTGGGAGAGGGAGTGGGGGGATGATTTGGGAGAATGGCATTGAAACATGTATAATATCATATAAGAAACGAATTGCCAGTCCAGGCTTGATGCAGGATACAGGATGCTTGGGGCTGGTGCACCAGGATGACCCAGAGGGATGGTATGGGGAGGGAGGTGGGAGGGGGGTTCAGGATTGGGAACACGTGTATACCTGTGGCGATTCATGTTGATGTATGGCAAAACCAATACAATATTGTAAAGTAATTAGCCTATAATTAAAATAAATAAATTTAAATTAAAAAAAAATCTTGTCACCTGAACAGATATAGGGAGGTTAAGAAATAACTTGTCTCAGTCTCACAAGGGTTTCAGTATGCTTTTTCCCCTTACAACTACATTTAGTTGCTATCTCATGAAATTCCAAAAAGCAGCATAAAAAGAATGTATAATTTAAAATATAACACATTGTGTCACTATTGAATGAATAATATTTTCTTTTCAGATACCAACACCTTGGGAATCTTTTAAATAAAAAACAGTAATTGTTTCATAGACTGAAAAACCTATAGTTTTTCAAGATTGCAGTTACAAATGGGCAGCTGACTTGGGAATTAGGTGGAGGATATTTAGTTGCTGCTTGTTCTAATTATCCACTACTTTTTTACACCCAGAAAGACAATTCACCTTTGAATGAACCCCTCTCTCTAGTCCTCAGAGATTAGACATTTAGGAAAACTGGGAACAAGAGTCTCTTTAGTGTAGTCATGGCAGCTCTGGATGGAATCCCTGATTATTGGATAACTGTTCAACTCTAGAATAAGGCAGCACAGTTAATCACTATGACCTTCAAGCCCAGGAACAATCTGAAAAATGTTGCAGTGTATAAGTCATGTTCTCTCATTTAGACTGACTTTAAAAAAAATGGCCCTTTTGCTATTCTGCAGTTTGTTAACAATGTGAATCCTTTTCATCTATCTTAGCATATAAATGCCAGGAAAAGGGACATCCTAAAAACAAAAGCCATGAGGATATCCACAGTACTTTATATGATTGAATATGGCGAGGTTTGACTACTATGGTTGAAACTGTCTGCCATTTTTCTCTTAACTCCTTTCCTGGTTAATACCTTTCTCCTCTCTGCATTCAGCAGAATAAGTTTAGCATTTGCTATGCCCTGATTTTGCATGTCTGCTCTACTGGTTTCAGGTGAGCTGATCCATTGCCCACATTTTTGCAAGTACACAGCACATCTTGTGTCTAAACACAGCCTTACTGTAGGCTTGGCTGAGCATTGCAGGATAATAAAAGTAATGAGCCCATTGAAATCCCTTTAGCTCTATGCTGAGGCTTGGAATCTGTCATTTATTTTGTTGTGCCTTTAGTTGAGGGTTTTTTTTTTTTAATTCTACACAGTAATTGGTACTCCAATTTTTTTCTCATGTTAAAAAAAATAATAAAGCTGTGTATCTTGTTTCCTGATGGCTAACAAGCATTGATAGTTTGTGATTTGTATAAAATTTTATTTTCATTCATTTCTTTTGATAAAATTGTCACACAGAGCTTAAAGAACCTCTGTGGTAGATAAAGGCCAGTTGTGACATTTGTGCGTGTGGAAGATTGAAAACACCTCCTCCAACTCAGTGATGTTTCTCTCCCTCTTTTCAGTACATAATACAGACTTTCTAAATATAGGTGAATAATAAACATGCGTCATTAATAATTAATAGGATTGCAACAAAACACAGTATCAGCATAATCCTCTTAAGACATCGATGGGTACATGTTGCTGCTTTAAATACTGGCATGAAAGGCAGTGGTCTCTCTGATATGGATTTGCCATAGTAAATGGGTTTGTGTTACTGTATATATTTTGTTCTGCATACCCAGCTATCAATAATTGTCTTCATGCCTTTCAAAGGCAGCATAAGCAGGAAAAGAATAATTGCCACTCTTCATGGAGCCAGCTTATTGATGAGGTGGACACAATAATATTTTTAGCCTGCTGGCTGTCCATCTGTAAGCAGTTTCCTGGAACTGTCACTCTCCTTTCTCTGGAAACTGTTATGGCTTTGTCTGCCCAAGGAAAATAATGAGATCCATCTATCAAGAAAAAAAAACAAAACAAAACAAAAACACCTTATACCTTCCAATTAATTTGTTTTCACCTATGTTTACCTATGTGCATTCAGTAAACTATCCATCATGTTATATGCACATGAAAAAATACATTTTTCAAAAGGTTAAGTCCATTAACCCTTTTGGTAACTAAATATATAGGCACCCCTTCCAGCTAAATCAGGGACTTGTAAAAATCAATCCTTTCTGAGAGCTCATAAACACTCGCTCTGTCTTTCCCATGTGTACCCAGTGTTGATAAATCTGCAAGCTTAATGTGAACCAAACAGGTTGTTCTCATTTATCCCTCCAAACTAAGTGTATGTTTCTCCTTAAATGCATCTTTGATTTTAATGCCACGCTTAACATTTTCAGAAATTGACATGAAGTGAGCAACTTAAATCAGCAGCTTCAACTTGATTTTTTTTAAGTCTTTAACAACAATTTAGTGGAAAATGGTAGTGTATCTCAACAATCAAATGGCATCTTTTTCTCCTCCCTTAAAAAGTATGTTTTTCCAAATAAAAGACACTAAAACAAAATGACTTGGGCAGTAATTTGTTCATAGGATTTTGCTGACATTTATAAACTATTTGAGTTTTACTGCTGCCTTATTGTTGGCAAGAAGCTTCAATAGTGAAAGTGGTCCTGGAATTAAGTAACCTCCTTTTTACTATCAAAACAGACAATCACCATTAAATAAACACTTGCAAAATGCTTTAAAATCACGAAGGGTTTGGCAGCATGTCCTGAAAGCCCCCAATTCAAAGAACAACCTGTGTTCCAAAAATTCACTTGTAAAGAGAGTTGTTTGAAATATAGAACAACAAATCCTCAAAATGGTGGCAAAATTCCTACCTTAATGCATTAGAACTATGGTGTATCATAGATTTAAGAATGGAAGTAACTTATCTGGATCTTATTTAACTTGACACCATTTTCTTATAGATACAAGGAAGTGAGAATTAGGGATTTACTCACAAGACAATTGCGAAGAAAAATACTGCTATCACTGTTATTTAACTGGTTGTTATAAGAGAAATACAATGAAATTAGATAATAGGCATATTTTACCTAGAAAGCTAGTGCTTAGGAGGAGAACTGGTTTCTTTTTAGGATTATGAAGGGAATATTTATGTTTAGAAAATTTTAAAGGAAACTAGAAATATTTGACTATAATGGTTGAAAGGACTGTTCTTTGTTCTATGTAATCTGATTTTTGGCTTCCCCCTAACCCCTGCCCCCCAGTCCTAGGCATATAACTAGATTGTAATTATAATTTTGATAGACTATGGACAAAGAAAGTGAAGGCGATTAATGGATAAAAGGAGATTGAAACTAGGCAAGAACTAAAAAGATGATGGAGGAGAAATGTACATCAGGAGGGAGGGAATGGAAGTGTATTGTGATATTATTTAGCCATGTGGTTACTGATGTGGACCCTTCAGCTAGGCTTTCTGCCACCTCTTAGCATGGAGACCTTGGGTGGTGAGTTCCTTAGACTTGCCTTTGTTTATGACTCTGTTTATTATTACAAAACACATTTACAGCTGGTACGTACCTCATAGGCTTGTTGTGATGACTGCCTGGCACATAGTAGGCCCTCAATAAATGACAGTAAGGGTCACCATCTAATTTATAATCTTACAGGAGATTAGTGAAGCCCTGGACTAAATTCACCCACCTGTTCTTATATGGCCTGTGAGCTAAAACTGGGTTTTATATTTTTAAACAATTGGAAAAGTCAAAAGACTTACGATACTAAAACTGAACTTTATGTATAATTTTAATGTATCCATAAATAAAGGTTTATTGGAACACAACCACCCCCTTTAGTTTACATATCGTCTGTGGCTTGCTTTTGTGCTGTTGTGGCAGAGTTTCATTGCCATCTGATCTACACAGCCAGAAACACTTGCACTTGGGCCCTTTATAGGAAAAGGTTGACAACCCTGGTCTAAACTTGGACACTTTTCAGAGTAAATGAGGGTACTGTTAATAATAAGTCAGCCAGTAAGTACAGTCACCTTAAATACATTTATTGTGTGCCATAAGAAATAAACATGAAAATTAGGAGTGGTGGAAAAAAAAAAAAACTGAAAGGAGATAGCATATTTTATGCAGGTAATTTCAACAAGGCTGTTATTAAAGTGTAAATCTTACTGTTTCTCTCCTTCTATTAAATCCATCAACTCTTCCAAGTAGAATAATATCCAGACTCTGTGCAAGGATTTATATAATCTGGTCTCCACTTACCTCTTGGACATGTTAACTAAAATTTCAGAACTGGATATCTGATTGAAATAAAAGGGTGTTGATTTGGGATTTAAGACTAGTCTGGGAGATACAGATTTGAGAAGCACTTGAATCGTGTTCCACCAGACTATGAAATGGAGATTTACAAAGGCAAAACCCTCAAAATTGGTTAATAGTTCCATCGACTATTGATCAGGAATTATAGTTGAAGATGGCAAGAAGTATGGATGCATGTTAAGTAACGATTTCTTGATGTCTGAAATGGTTGCATAGTTACAAAGGGGAGCAAAGACATAAGGTTGCATCTTTGTTTTAAAAATTGCTGGAGTTAGGCGCAGTTTACAGAAAGGTCAGGTTCTCAGCGGTACAGGGTTATGTCTGAGATCAGGTCCTCAATTGCCAGCAGACTTCATTTTTGTATGCTTGAACAATGATTGTTCATTAGATTTTCAATTTGTCATCAGACGTTTTCCAACAGGTCCCCGCTTTGTTCACTGTGCACTGGCCACGGTCACTTTTCTCTTCCAATAAAATGATGAGTCAGTCACAATCTTAGGGCTTTTGCAATGCTCTCTGCCTGGAATACTGTTTCAGATTTTTGCAAATCTGGCCCTTCACCTGGCCATCTAACCTGACATCATCCTCCATTCAATAATTTCATTTCAGCTCCTCAGACAGTCACTGTCAGAAACCTGGGGCAGGAGCTCCATGATAGTAGGGATTGTCCTGTCTCCCTGGCCTCTGTGGCTTGCTCCTGTGCCCTCCACAGCTCCTGGCATAGACTGGACATGCTGTATGAATGCATCCTTCTGGCTCTGCCTGCATTGTTGCTACTCCTCCTGTGCTGAGCACATAAGTGGTTCCACCCACTTCTCTTTCTCTTCCTGGTCTTTGGCTCTAGATGAGTAGTTTGGAATTCACACAAGTTTAAGCAGAAGTCACTGGTCTAGATGCACTCTCTGGGCACAGAATATCTCTTTCATTGCTTTATTTTGGCCATTTTCATATTTTACTGTGTTATTTGTGCTAATTTATGTATAGCTCTCATCAACCCTTTTTTGTCATGGTGTTTCCATGGCCCCTATTTGTTCATCATTTATATCCCTCACAGAATAGAGAGAAGCCAGCACCTTATTTCTTGGTCTACAAGAGTTTCCAAGATTGGGATATAAACTACTTAGAGGCTACAACTTTTCAACTGTATTTCTTTGCATCCATCACAATATTATAACAAGCAGGAGTATGTGTTCATGGATATATATATAAATGAAGAGAATGGTTAACTCTCAATTTACTCTCTGCTGCTGCTGCTGCTGAGTCGCTTCAGTCATGTCCGACCCCGTGCGACCCCATAGACAGTAGCCCACCAGGCTCCCCCGTCCCTGGGATTCTCCAGGCAAGAGTACTGGAGTGGGTTGCCATTGCCTTCTCCACAGGAGCCTCTATATGCAGTTGAGCCTAACAGCAGAGTTTAAGAAAAGAGGGGGAAATGTCCCCTGTTTCTTGATTTGCAAACTGGCCTCTGCACACAGAGATCTAAGGAGAGATGTAAGAAAGAGGCTGACCATTCCACGTTAGCAGGTGGCAGTTTCAATAAACAAGGTAATTTACTTGTCTTGGGTAGCTGCAATGGGAGATCTCTGTATCCATCCATCAGAATCTTGAAACTGTATATAGGGGCCTTAACTGGGTTCAGTTCATATGTCATTCAGGTTGTGTGTGTGTGTGCATGCATGCACATGCTCAGCCGTGTCCAGCTGTTTGCTACCCCGTGGACTATAGCCCACCAGTTCCTCTATCTATGGATTTTCCAGGCAAGAATACTAGAGTGGGTTGCCATTTCCTACTCAGGGGATCTTCCCAACCCGTGAATCAAACCCACATCTCTTGCACTGGCAGGCAGGTTCTTTGCCACTGTGCCATCAAAGAAGCCCAGGTAGTCTCTACAAGACATTATTTTTCTCAAGGCTGTGTCCTTGAAGTTTCTAAGGTGGGAATGTTGGGCAGAACATATGTTTCAATGACAAGGTTGGGGGTGAGGAGCCTCTGAATTGCTTGATTCTGCTCACAGGTCAGCCAGAAATCCTCTTGATGATTTCCTTCAACACTGGCTTTCAGCAACACCCCAAGTCCCTTCCCTTGTTAAGGCTACATAGAAAAGAGGAAAAGCAAAAAGAAATGCACTTAGAATAGTGAAGTCTCCTCTAACTCAGACAGAGGCAAGAAGAAAGCCCATAGCTCATTTTCTAGACATTTAGAAGTGCACCAAACTTTCGAGCTCCCCAAAGAGAACCGGACACCACTCACCAGAATGTAAGTTGCATGAGAGGAAGTATGTCTCCCTCATTTAACATATAATTTGTTATAACTGTAGTGCCTAAAACAGTTGGGAAATCAATAAATATTTATTGCATTAAAGAATGGCTTTCCTTGCTAATTACTCATCTGGTTAAGTTTAGCAGACTGTGTAGGTAAAAATTAAAATTTTATCCTCAATGTTCAACTATAAAATTCTTCAATGCAGAGTTTTAAAAATATGCAACTAAACAATAGAAGAACCAGACAATATGAAACACAGGGTTCTCTCTGGGATGTTCAAATGCTTTGGCATGAAAATATCCATCCACTGAAAGCAAAATGTCATCCAGCAATGAAAAAATGCTGCAATATAAGAAAAAACTTGCTTGAGAAAAAGAGCATTGCTGTAATGATTAATGAAAATATGGCTTTTTTTATTGTAAGTTCATGCAGTTTAGGAGAAAGCTTTCAGCATATATAACATTTTGAAGATAAAAGTTCATGTGATTTGATTAAAGAGCTCCAACCTTTTAAAGATAGTAAATAATACAGTACTTAGAAAATTGCTTCAAATGTTTATTTCTCTGATTGGCTAAGATTGTTCACAAATTGCTACAGCTTTTAGGTAGTGACACAACAAATCCGAATGACACATGCATCTTGAAGACTAGTGGAAATCCAATACTTTTTTAAATGCTAGAGATGGGGCCAGGGGGAAATAGTCTCAGTAGGTAATGACATTCTTCGAGATGTTATTATGGTTGGTTCTTAAATAGTTTAAAATGTTATTACATTTTCATTAACCTTCATAGCTATTTTATGGGGAAGGTAGAAGCAAGACAGCCTTTCAAAACTTTTTCAAAAAGTCTTTAATCTTTCTCTCAAAAATTAGATAATGCATGTGATTCTGTAGTGGGGGCTCCATTAACTGAGATGTAATTTAAATGAAGAAAACCTTTCTTACACTATTAATGTCTTTTATGAAAAGACAAGCAAGCTTGGTATTCAAAGAAAGTAAATGGAGAATTGTTTCAATATTCCTTCCCTTCCTACTCTTTGGATCCCTTTGTGTTTTAATAGTTGTTTTTTTTTTTTTTTTTTTTTAAGGTGATTTAAGTGTTAGGAGATGTACTATCCCAAAACATGTGTACAGACTATTCATGCTCATACCACTTAGCAGCCTTAAGCAATAAGAGCTATTGCCAAAGAAGAGATCTATTGGAAAAACCTCAGAAGTAAGTGCATAAATACATAAAATATCAAAGATTGCTTTCAGATCTTTTACAAATAATATGCATTCAGTTAAAAAAAGATTTAAAACTTTTGTGTGTAGTTAATCCAGGCCTTTTAAAAATATGTTCTTCACAATAATCACCCTGGTAAGGGAGGCCGGGCAAGTACTTTTATCACCATTCTCAAAGAAGCTCAGGGACCAGTCTGAGAAGGATCCACACAGCTAGTAAATAGCAGAGCCATGTTCGAAAATGAAGTCTTCAGAGTCTGAATTCTTTGTATTGTTCCCCCTGTCTGACTGCTATGGAAATAAACATGCAGAAATAAACATGGGGACAGAGATGAGAGTAAGCAAAGAACCAAATAAAAATCTATGTTGCCTGGAGAATACCAAAAAGATACATCACCCCAATGTTCTCTGAAATAGTATTTACAATAGCCAGGTCATGAAAGTAGCCTAAATATCCATCAACAGATGAGTGGATAAAAAAGATGTGGTACATATATACAATGGAATACTACTTAGTCATAAAAAGGAAGGGAATGATACCATTTGCAGAAACATGGATAGATCTAGAGATTGTCATACAGAGTGAAGTACATCAAAAGGAGAAAAACAAAACCATATAACACTGCTTACATGTGAAATCTAAAAAATTGGTACAGATGAACTTATTTGCAAATCAGAAATAGAGACACAGATGTAGAGAACAGACTTATGGACACAAAGGGGGTAAGGAGAGGTTGAATGAATTGGGAGATTGGGATTAACATATATACACTGCTGCTAAGTCACTTCAGTCATGTCCAACTCTGTGCAACCCCATAGACGGAAGCCCACCAGGCTCCCCCGTTCCTGGGATTCTCCAGGCAAGAACACTGGAGTGTTCATATAAGATTGTGACAAAATGTTTCCATATTTTACACAGTCTAAGATCCAGACTCTAAGATCCCTTTGAAGTTTTAGTATATTCCTGTAATGGGAAACATATCATATATTGTTAGGCAGTCCTTCCCATGTACGGCGTTTCCTTTTCCCACATTTTATTGCTATTATAAATACGCTGACAGTGCGTAGCTTTGTGTCTATATGTTTGTATTTTTCCAAAATATTGTATATTTTCTTTAGGGTAGAATGAGTTTCAGGGGTGGCTTATTCAGGGGTGGTTTCTCTCTATGGCTTTTGATACATACTTCCAATTTATATTCTAACAGAACTTTTGTCATCAGCAATGTAGGATAGTTAACACTTATTGGGTTCTTATGTGCCATGGACTCTTGTGCATAAACTTTTACATGAATTAGCATACTTAATTCTCACAACAGTCCTTAAGATATATGGTGTTATTGTTCTCATTATACAAAAGAAATTGAAGAATTGAATTTGAAGAAATTGTACTCCTGAGATGTTAATTAACTTGCCCAAGGATGCACTGTTAATGAGTAATAATAAGAATACTGGCTTCTATGTCTTCCTTGATATTGGGTGAAATATATTACAATCTATTTTTGCAAAGTAATGGTAATGGGCAAAATAATAGCTTTGTGTTGTTTGACTATCATTTCTTTCCTTAGTGACAACTCATTTTTTTCTTCCAGTTATTTTTCCTACAGGATTAGTCACTTATTTCATGGGATTGTTGTGAAGACTAAAATTAACGTATATGAAGACTAGAGAGTGTCAAGCATGGTCATAGCTTTATTCAATGAACAGTGACTTCCAGTGCCATTTTTAGCTAGCAACTGGCGGAAGTAGGACAAAATGTCAGAACCATGTGATCTAGTTCACTATTTTTTTATATAACTGGTTTACTTATTAAAAGGAATTCAGTCTTAGTTAGTATTTTATATACAATAGCTCCCAAAATTAAGATAATGTGTCAAGCGAAGCGAAGCAAAGTCGCTCAGTCGTGTCCGACTCTTTGCGACCCTGTGGACTGTAGCCCACCAGGCTCCTCAATCCACGGAATTTTCCAGGCAAGAATACTGGAGTGGGTTGCCATTTCCTGCTCCAGTGATCTTCCCGACCCAGGGATTGAACCCGGGTCTCCTGCATTGCAGGCAGACACTCTACTGTCTGAGACACTTACTGGAATAGAATAAAGTATTATAAACTCTTTTGATCTTTCATCCCTAGTAATAAAATATATTTAGCATGTACTACAGATTTATTTGTAGCTTTTATACTGTACTAGCATATTATATGGAGAAGGCAATGGCACCCCACTCCAGTACTCTTGCCTGGAAAATCCCATGGACGGAAGAGCCTGGTAGGCTACAGTCCATGGGGTCGCTAAGAGTCGGACACGACTGAGCGACTTCACTTTCACTTTTCACTTTCATGCATTGGAGAAGGAAATGGCAACCCACTCCAGTGTTCTTGCCTGGAGAATCCCAGGGACGGGGGAGCCTGGTGGGCTGCCGCCTATGGGGTCGCACAGAGCTGGACACAATTGAAGCGACTTAGAAGCAGCAGCAGTGTATTATATACTTATAAACACAAAAGGATTTATAATAAAGAGATTACATATGAAATACATAGAATTTCATATGTGAATTCATATTTTAAATCATTCTGTCTTTTCCAATATCACAATATTTGTTTTTCTAAAAATTATAAATATATTTTAAAAGAGCCATATTAGAAATGGTTATATATTATAAATTTTACTTCATATTCATATTCTGTCAAGTAAGAAAGTCCTACCAGATTGATTATTGAAAATTATTTGCTTTTACTTGCTTTACCTTTATTGCTTTCAATCTGTGGGTTTCTTTTCTGAAGTAGTTGAGGCCATTTTGAGTGTGGGGTTAGTTAAGCTAGAAAGTGAAATCTCCAAATTCATGTCTCCCAGCGTTAGTGAATGGAAAGATGTCAAAATATTCTAGACTCTAGGAAACTCACTCTTCTCTCAAGATATCACTAGGAGGTGACATTTGACAGATGTGCCAGTAAAATGATAATTTAGATATAGATATTTTAAATATAAGTTCATTTAAATAAAGGGTGGAGATCAAGAGGGAAGCATGTAGTATTTAAACATATGCCATTTAATAAAATAGCTGTATACCTTCTTTCATAAGCTCAAGCATATGAGCTTCAATAGGTATATGATTGGGGTGGCATAATCATTTGAATGGTGTGAGAGCTCAGGGTGGAACCAAAGGCTTTACATGAGATTAAGAGGATGTCATTGGAAGGACTGATGTTGAGGCTGATACTCCAATACGTTGGCCACCTGATGCAAAGAACTGACTCATTGGAAAAGACCCTGATGCTGGCAAAGATTGAGGGCAGGAGGAGAAGGGGACGACAGAGGATGAGATGGCTGGATGGCATCATCGACTCAATGGACATGGGTTTGGGTGGACTCCAGGAGTTGGTGATAGACAGGGAGGCCTGGCATGCTGCCCTGCATGGGGTTGCAAAGAGTTGGACATGACTGAGTGACTGAACTGAACTGAAGATGTCAGTAGTTCATGTAAAAGTGTAAATAAAGCAGGGGTTTATTTTATATTTATAACCTATATTTATAGATTATAGCTTATATAGATGTATAGATTATAATCCTTATTTATAAATTATAAAAGGACTTGGACCTCTGTTGCCACCTGGTCCTTGAACATATCACAGGCCAAGGTTTCAGTCTAATCTCTGGCATTTAGAAGATGTATATTACCTTGGCATGTTTTAAGCCTTAGTTTTCATATGTGTGCAAATGGGGTATCATCCTCATAAGTGCATGTGTGCTCACTCACATCTGACTCTTTAACCCCATGGACTGTAGCCTGCCAGGCTCCTCTGTCCATGGAACTTCCTAGGCAAGAAGACTGGGGCGGGTTGTCATTTCCTACTCCAGGGTATATTCCCAACACAAGGATCGTACCCACGTCTCCTGTGACTCCTGCATTGGCAGGCAGATTCTTTACCTCTGAGCCACTGGCATGCCTAGCTTTCTCATGGGGCTACACAAAAACATTAAATTATCTGAGTAGATTGTTTAGAGCAGAACTGAGGGCATAGTAAAGTGCTCAGCCATCGATATTGTTGCCATAGGCAATGTAGCATGGGGTCAGACTGCCTGGGTTCAGATCCCTACCCCACAGGGAACACCCATGAACCTGGATCCCAGCACTTAACCTCTCAATGATTCATTTTCCACACCTGTAAAGTGGCAATAATGATACCTACTCTACAAGATTGTTTTGAGGGCAAAATTCAAGTAGAGTACATAGAAATAACTGCCACCTGCCACTCATTTAGTAAATGCTAAATACATGTTTGCTATTATATTACTAATGTTTTAAAAACCTCCAGTGTTACCAGCCTAGGAGGAAAAACATTCTCTTATGTGGTTTATCATAGTCTCTCTGCTCTCTCTCTGGTTACATACAGTGGTATTTGTGCTATTACACTTGGAATGTTGGTTGTGTGTATTCAATTATCTGCCTGCTTTTGACCAACTAGCGATCTCTGGGCATCAGTGTGGAGGTCTGCTCGTATCTTCAGTGCTGAGTAGCCCCTGGTCTTGAGTCATTTGTCCTCTTCCATGAATAGAAAAGTGACCCAGGTTTGGAAAGTGAACCAGGAAAATCCCACAGACTGACGTTAATGCGTTCTTATTTTCACCCTCCCCTTAGGCACTTTTGCTCACAATCTTCCACAGCACACAGCCCCTCATTATTTCTACAAAAATGATCATCTCTGTAGTATTTCCATTAATGCTCGTATCTTTTACTGCCCTGCTCCTTCTTCACCTCTCACTGCCATTCCTCTCAGGTGGACACGCACACACGCACACACATGAACCCTCAGACTGAGAAGCTCCGGGGACCTTGCTGGGTCTGCTGAGATGACCAGTGCACACTCACACCAAGTACTTCACTTGCTCTGGCCTCTGTCCTGGATATATTGCTAAATTATTTCTGTCTGTCTGACATGTCATATTATACACGGTTGCCTATTTTTTCATTTGAAACCTATACTTTTAAGTTCTGAAATACTAAATGCATACTTTAAAAAGCATTCGTATTTTTTCTTGATACAACCAAGTGAATGTGTGTATGTATGTATGAGGCTTCTCTGGTAGCTCAGTGGTAAAGATTCCACCTGCCAGCGCAGGAGATGCAAGAGACACAGATTTGATCCCTGGGTTGGGAAGATCCCCTGCAGAAGGAAATGGCAACCCATTCCAGTATTCTTGCCTGGAAAATCCTGTGGAGAGAAGCCTGGCTGGCTACAGTCCATGGGGTCACGAAGATCTGGACATGACTGAGCATGTGTGTGTGTATGTAATAATCTGCATATATGCACATCTGCGTATATACAACTTCTTGAGCATTGTGAAAGTGAGTATGAGTGACTGTCTAGAGGGAGGAGGACGGGGTAGGAAGTGAGGAAGAAGGAACTTCAGTAACAAAGGACTTAGCTCTAGAGCTTTGCACCCTGTAGTGTCTCAGCTCTTTGTCTTCTCCAGGTCTGAGTACCCACAAGTATGAAATAGTTGCCTCAGTGAGAACTATGTATAAGGGTGTGACCCTTTATTGTTTCTCTCACTTTCTAAGAATGTGATTTCTGAGTTACAGGTATATTGCAGACCTTCAAGTAATTATTTTTATTCTTCTCTGTCCTGAGCTGTGTTATCACCCTTTGGCTCTCCTCTGCCATTGCTGTATCTCCTCTCCTGTTTGGCTGTGGCTCCTGATTGCTCTGGCAGGAATATGCGCAGCTTTAGCTAATTAATTGCTTCGACAGAGCAGTAAAGTGTACTTACCTAGAGTGCACTTGCAGCAGGCACTATGGATTTATTAGCAAAGAGTTATGGATCTCGATTCATAGCTCATATATGCATATGCACATTTGAATTAGAATTTTTTAAAGTTGTATGTTAATAACCCCTCAGCAATAACAGGTCTTAAGACCATTATGAATGTTGAGAACTAGATACAGCAAGGTTTAATTGTAAAAATGAAAAGATGACATATGATTTAGCTGTATGTGTTTATATGTAAAAAGCTAGTTATTTAGCATGGGGCTCCTTTTGCTTCTGTCACCACTTTAATAAGCACGAAAGCATATCATCCTTTAAGTGCAGAGCACACTGTAAGGATCCTATCTCAAAACACACTGATGCAATCTTGAAAGTGCATTTCTACTGCGCTCTATTTTTGTTGGTGTTAAAAGCAGCAAATAAACTCCCAACTTGAGAGCATCTTCAATACAACATGCCCTTTATTTCTCCATACAAGCCAGATTTCTTGGCCCAGAAGAGAATGTCCTCTCTTTGGCCGATGTGAGAAGGTGATAGAGGCATCGTGTAACAGGCATTTTCCATGACCATAATGTGGCAGCTTTTCTCCCTGTATTTTTAATCTGCTTTCTTGTCAGCTGTGCAGCTCCTTTCAGCCTCTTCCAAGTTCTTCTCTCTGGGGTCTGAGGTGGGCCGACAGAGCAGTTTGACTTCAGTGTGACAGCTGGGAACAGACCCAGCATGGATACTATTATTTTTGAATCACAGCTCTCTCCTGCTCAAGCCTCTCTAAAGGGAAACATTGGTGTGGGTAGCATGATTCCTCACCACTTTGTGAAGACCATTTTCCCAAGTTTGTCTGTATTTATGGCTCCTTTTGTTCCTGCCCTCCCTCTCCGATCCACAGTCTTTCCTTTTTTTTTTTCAACCACAGTCCAGTTATGGGAAACCCTGATTTTCACCATCCTTCACTTGGATGTACTCATTATAGCAACAGAACAGATGCTAGAAATAGAAGTCTGAGGATGAGATACCTAATTACCGAGTTACAATAAGAATCTCCAAAATGAAACAGAACACAGAGACACTTTGTACTGAGCTGTCTGTTGGACATTTACCCAAGTGAAGCTTTCGTGCAGTTGTTTTTTTGTATAGCAAAGCCTTGCATTTCTCTGTGTGGTGCAGTGGAAAAGTGTGCACGCTTTCTTTCAAATATCTGTTCTGCTGACTAGCTCCATTTCTTCTTCTTTTCTTTGACATGTACCTTCATATTAAAGTATACAACATAATGATTTGATATATGTATATATTTTGAAATGATTGCCACAGTAAATTTAGTTAACATCCATCACTTTACATAGTTACCGACTATGCCTTTTTTGTGATGAGAACCTGAAAATCTATTTTCTCAGCAGGAGGGTTTACTCTAGTCACCATGCTATACAGTAATTGCCAAAACTTGTATATCTTGTACCTGGAAGTTTTGCATCTTTGGTTTCTTCATCCACTTTCCCCACTGCCTACCCCACTGCCTCTGGCCACCTACCAATTTGTTCTGTTTCTACAAGGAATTTATTTTTTACTCTTTGATTCCACATATAATTGAGTTCTTACAGTATTTGTCTTTCTCTGACTCATTTTACTTAGCATGATGCCCTTCAGGTCCATCCATATTCCTGCAAATGGCAGGATTCCTTTCTTATGGCTGGGTAGTGTTTCTCTCTGTGTGTATTAAACACTTAGGTTCATATCTTCAGTCACTCAGTCATGTCCAGCTCTTTGAAACCCCACGGACTGCAGCACGCCAGACTTCCCTGTCCATCACCAACTCCTGGGGCTTGCTCAAACTCATGTCCATTGAGTCGGTGATGCCATCCAAACATCTCATTCTCTTACGTCCCCTTCTCCTCCCACCTTCAATCTTTCCCAGCATCAGGGTCTTTCCCGATGAGTCAGTTCTTCAATAAGGCGGTCAAAGTATTGGAGTTTCAGGTTCAGCATCAGTCCTTCCAATGAATATTCAGGACTGATTTCAAGATTGACTGGCTTGATCTCCTTGCAGTCCAAGGGACTCTCAAGAGTCTTCTCCAATACCACAGTTTGAAAGCATCAATTCTTTGCTGCTCAGCTTTCTCTATGGTCCAACTCTCACATCCATATATTACTACTGGAAAAACCATAGCTTTGATTGGACAGACCTTTGTTGACAAAGTAATGTCTCTGCTTTTTAATACACTGTCTAGATTTGTCATAGCTTTTCTTCCAAGGAGCAAGTGTCTTTTATTTTCATGGCTGCAGTCACCATCCGCAGTGATTTCAGAGCCCAAGAAAATAAAATCTGTCACTGTTTTCATTGTTTCTGCATCTATTTGCCATGAAGTGATGGGACCAGATGCCATGATCTTAGTTTTCTGAATGTTGAGTTTTAAGCCAACTTTTTCCACTCTCCTCTTACACTTTCATCAAGAGGCTTTTTAGTTCCTCTTTGCTTTCTGCCATAAGGGTGGTGTCATCTTCATATCCGAGGTTATTGATATTTCCACTGGCATTTTGATTCCAGCTTGTGCTTCATCCAGCCCAACATTTTGCATGAGGTACTCTGCATATAAGTTAAATAAGCACGGTGACAACATACAGCCTTGACATATTCCTTTCCCAATTTGGAACCAGTCTGTTGTTCCATGTCCAGTTCTAACTCTGGCTTCTTGACCTGTATACACAGTTCTCAGGAAGAAGGTCAAGTGGCCTGATATTCCCATCTCTTCAAGAATTTTCCAGAGTTTGTTGTCATCCACACAGTCAAAGGCTTTGCCATAGTCAATAAAGTAGAAGTAGATGTTTTTCTGGAACTCTCTTGCTTTTTCTATGATCCACAGATGTTGGCAATTTGATGTCTGGTTTCTCTGCCTTTTCTTAATCAAGCTTGAACATCTGGAAGCTCTCTGTTGATGTACTGCTGAAGCCTGCTGCTGCTGCTATGAAGTCGCTTCAGTTGTGTCCGACTCTGTGCAACCCCATAGACGGCAGCTCACCAGGCTCCCCTGTCCCTGGGATTCTCCAGGCAAGAATACTGAAGTGGGTTGCCATTTCCTTCTCCAATGCATGAAAGTGAAAAGTGAAAGTGAAGTCTCTCAGTCGTGTCCAACTCTTAGCAACCCCCATGGACTGCAGCCTACCAGGCTCCTCCATCCATGGGATTTTCCAGGCAAGAGTACTGGAGTGGGGTGCCATTGTCTTCTCTGCTGCTGAAGCCCAGCTTGGAGAATTTTGAGCATGACTTTGCTACCGTGTGAGATGAGTGCAATTGTGAGGTAGCCTGAGCATTCTTTGTCATTGTCTTTCCTTGGAACTGGAATGAAAACTGACCTTTTCCAGTCCTGGTGGCCACTGCTGAGTTTTCCAAATTTGCTGGCATATCGAGTGCAGGATTTGAATTTTGAAATCTTAAGGTTTGAAATAGGATTTGAAATCTTTTAGGATTTGAAATAGCTCAACTAGAATTCTATCACCTCCACTAGCTTTGTTCATAGTGATGCTTCCTAAGTCCCACTTGACTTCGCATTCCAGGATGTTTGGCTCTAGGTGGGTGATCACACCATCATGGTTATCTGGGACATTAAGATCTGTTTTGTATAGTTCTTCTGTGCATTCTTGCCACCTCTTCTTAATATCTTCTGCTTCTGTTAGGTCCATACCATTTCTGTCCTTTATTGTGCTCATGTTTGCATGAAATGTTCCTTTGGTATCTCTAATTTTCTTGAAGAGATCTCTAGTCGTTCCCATTCTATTGTTTTCCTCTATTTGCATTGTTCCCTTAGGAAGGCTTTCTTATCTCTCCTTGCTATTCTTGGGAACTCTACATTCAGATGGATATATCTTTCCTATTCTTTTTTGCTTTTCGCTTCTCTTCTTTTCACAGCTATTTGTAAGGCCTCCTTAGACAACCATTTTGCCTTTTTTGCATTTCTTTTTCTTGGGGATGGTCTTGATCACCTCCGATACAAAGTCACAAACCTCCATTTATAGTTTTTCAGGCATTCTATCAGATCTAATCCCTTGAATCTATTTGTAACTTCTACTGTATAATCAAAAGGGACTTGATTTTCATTATATCTGAATAGCCTAGTGTTTTCCCTTACTTTCTTCAATTTAAGTCTGAATTTTGCAATAAGGAGTTCATGTTCTGAGCCACAGTCAGTTCCTGGTCTTGGTTTTGCTGACTGTATAGAGCTTCTGTGTCTTCAACTGCAAAGAGTATAATCAATCTGATTTTGGTATTGACCATCAGTTGATGACCATGTGTAGAGTCTTCTCTTGTGTTGTTGGAAGAAGGTGTTTGCTATGACCAGTGTGTTCTCTTGGCAAAACTCTGTTAGCTTTTTGCCCTGCTTCATTCTGTACTCCAAGGCCAATCTTGCCTGTTACTCCAGGTATCTCGTGACTTCCTACTTTTGCATTTGAGTCCCCTATGATGAAAAGGACATCTTTTTTTTTTTTTTGGTGTTAGTTCTAAAAGGTCTTATAGGTCTTCATAGAACTGTTCAACTTCAGCTTCTTCAACATTAGCGGTTGGGGCAATAGACTTGGATTACTATGATACTGAATGGTTTGACTAGGGAGACTACACCCAAGTACTGCATTTCAGACCCTTTCATTGACTGTGAGGGCTACTTCATTTCTTCTAAGGGATTCTTGCCCACAGCAGTAGATATAATGGCCATCTGAATTAAAATCACCCATTCTGGTCCATTTTAGTTCACTGATTCCTAAAATGTCTATGTTCACTCTTGCCATCTCCTGTTTGACCAATTCCAATTTACCTTGATTTATGGACCTAACATTCCAGGTTCCTATATTTTGTTCTTTGCAGCATCAAACTTTACTTCCATCACCAGTCACATCCACAACTGGCTGCTGATTTCGCTTTGGCTCCATCTCCTAATTCTTTCTGGAGTTATTTCTCCACTCTCCTCCAGTAGCATATTGGACCCCCTACCGACCTGAGGAGTTCATCTTTCAGCGTCGTATCTTTTTGCCTTTTCATACTGTTCATGGGGTTCTCAAGGCAAGAATACTAAAGTGGTTTGCCATTCCCTTCTCCAGTGGACCACGTTTTGTCAGAACTCTTCACCATGACCCGTCTGTGTTGGGTAGCCCTACATGAGCTAAGGTTCATGTCTTAGCTATTGTAAATATGTTTCAATGATTTTTTTTGAGATAGTGATTATGTTTTGTTTTTCAGCCATGTACCCTGAAGTAGAATTGCTGTATCATATGGTAGTTCAGTTTTTAATTTTTTGAGTAATCTCTGTAATGTTTCACGTATATATTTCTTTTTGAAAGTATAAATTCCTCATTTACCTTCAGAATGATAATAGAGTCCTACCTCACAAAGCTAGTATGTGGATTAAATTAAATCCATCCACTTACCCAAGTATTTATTGGGAACCTATTTTGTGACAGGCATACAAGTGTCAGATGTAATGATTAGGAACAAAAAAATCTTTGGGGCAAATAAATAGAGAACAGTAGCGATGTGTGCTCCACACTGTTCTGAATCCTTATGTCCCAACTCATACAATCCAGAATAATCCAGAACTTCAAGGCACAGGCATTATTCTCCTTAACCTATAAGGTGGTAAAACAGAGGCATATGGAGTCTTAGTGACTTAATCAAGATTATGCAGTTAGTAAGTGGAATTTTAGTATACAAACCTAAGCAGTCTGGCTATACCACTCAACCTCTGAAACACTGTACTAATAATAAGGAAAATTATGCTAGAAGAAAATGAATAAGAAAGTAAGAGAAAGGAAGTTTCTAACAGCAGCATTTGAGTTTGAGAGAGAGTGTAATTTCTAAGTGATATAGTAGGTATTCAGTCAGTTTTAGACTCTTTCCCTGATTTTTGGTAGGTTGAGTTTGGTAGCTTTTGAGCTTGAGTTTGAGATTCTATGCAACATTCCATATGTCAACAAAACTAGGGTTGGCTGAGTTATTTTAAGTCTATCTCAGCTGGTGAGCTGAGATCACTCAGTGAGTTTAACTTTCCTTCTTTCATCACATTGGAGCCTGTATTGCACATTTCAGTCATGTACTTCGGGCCCATTCATGCTTCATCTTTGTTCATTTTGGGGAGTTCTTGGAGAGCCTGTAGGACTGGCAGGTCAATTAGTTGGTGGATGTAGGCAACGATGAAGAATATTTTTCAGTCTGAGGAAACATTTTCTGGTCCACTGAGCTTTTGAACTTATTTTGAAGGATAACTTGATTTAATTATAAATTTGGGAGAGGAATAACATGAGCAAGTCATCTGTTGTTTTCTGAGGGATAACTCAGGTGGCAGTCCAGAAGGGAAGAAAGATGGAAGCCTTCCCTGAGAAAGGGTCTTCTGAGAGATGAAAAGTGGGATGCTGGTTTCTCTAAACCGTGTCATCTGGTCCCCAGAGTCTGGGGGTGATGTGACACAACTTTGAAAATCATAGAGTAGAATCAGTGATCAGTTAGTCACTTGCTCTTCCAACAACTCATTTATTTTAGCTCCTGTCAACCAAGACCACAACTTTTTTTTTTTTGTTTCTGTTTCCTTGTAAAATTTGGTTACATACAGGAAGCACTGCACTTTGAAAACAATATTGCTCTGTTTCTAACATCTCAGAGTTCTGAGGAAACATTCTGCTTTTGACCATCACCTCATCAAGCTCTATTTTACTGCATATGGAATTTCATCTTTATCACTCAGGTTCTATTACATTTTATTATCTTTTTAAAAAATATTTTATCTTAAAAATTGCTCACAGTCAGCCCAATTCCATGGAGCGGTGACCTGACAAAATGTTCACATATGAGCATATCTTCATTAGAATTGTTGGCTAAAAACTCCTGAGCTTCAGGATAATTTTGAGTGTGAGGCTGTGATGCTGGCATCCTCCTTAATGAAGGTCATCCACCTGGGGCAACGGGCCAGGTAGTCCGGCTTTTGCAGTCACTCCAGTCAAGATCATGTGAAATCCACCTGGATTCTAGTCATTCAGAGAAGCGACTCCATTCCATTTTTATAACGGAGTGTGAATTTTCAATTGTGTGGACAGAAGGAAGACCGGCTCTAGCACGAAAGCATCTCCTGTGTCTGATTAGACAGGTGGTCTGCGGCACGTCCAGATTGAGTCTGTGGCTTGCTCAGTCCCAGCTTTCCTGTGGAGAGATGGCTCAAGTGTGGGGAAATGGAAGAGAGCCATGTGTAGAGGTGATGTTGCTATTTTTACTGAGCCCTGCTGGCAGATGCCTTCTGCCTCGTCGAAGGGCTCCAGGAATGGCTGTAGTACCTCAGCAGCCCGCTAGGAGGCACCCTTCCCCTCCTGGCACTCATGCCAGATTCCAGATGGTCGCTTGTGAAATTGACCTAACTCCCTGCCCAGCTAAGCTGTGACCAGTCATGGTTGCCTCTGTCAAATTTATAGCATTTTCTACATATTAATGGGTGTTGATTCCCTAGTGAAAAAAATAATATTGAGTTATTTTTAGTTTAACTTAATAAATCGGCTTCTACTTACATTTTACCTTCAGCCACACCATCGTGAGAACGTGTCTTTCCTTTGAAGCTGAAAGTCTTCATCTGATTTCTGTCTTTTCACCTGTAGCAGCCACAACACTCACTGCTTTCCATCAGCTTGGCCACGTATGGGCTTTCATTTTATTGACTTGTGTTGTCAAGGAGGGGAAATCTTCCCCCGAACCCCTTCACATTCTTTTGTCTGGTCTAATAAGCAAATTGACACAAGACACATTAACAGAAGGGAAAAAAAAATGAATTTATGTGCATAGGGGTCTCTTAAAGATGGGACCCCGGAAGTGACTAAAGCAGGCAGTTTATATATTATTTTTCAACAAAGAAACAGTTGTTTGTGAAGATTTAACAAAGGGGCTTGTACTTGAGGTAACAGACTAATGAAGACATGACACATGACTAAGGTGGTTCATACAGCTTTCTTAGTCTTGAATTCCATAACTCAGGAGATTCTGTCTTCCTGCTACAGAGATGATGTTTTCACATGGGAGAGTTATTTCCCACTTTTGAGGAAGACAGGGGCCGGGGTGGGTGGAGCTCAGAATGTATTTTATGTGATTTTCCCCACCAGCTATTTCTCAAGTAACTTTAGTTCGAAATAATCAATATACCATTGTGGCCTACATTGGAGCAGCCTGTTCTGAGCCCTAACATTATATATACTGTTTTGATAACTAATGAACTTGTTTTTGTCCAGAGCATGACATCCGGTCCCTCATCCATCCCTAATTCTATCATCCCATCATCTCTATTCTGGCTCTTCTGGGCCCCTGACCTGAACTGGAGACTGCGTGTAATCCTGTATGTCATGCATTGACCTCTAGCCTGTCCTAAACTCCTTGAACTTGTTTTCACTCCTGCTTTCTGTTGCTCAGACCGAGATAGGTTTCTTCACTCACGATCTGAGTGTGCTTTGTATAGGGACACCCCCAACCTGTATGGATTGGTCTTCCTCCCATGCCCTACCCTAGCCTGCCGTTATCAGTACTAAGAGTCCTTGGCATTTGTCTCCTGGTTTCTTATCCCAAGTGGTGGTCCTGGAATGGGTTAGTACTGGAGAAGACTCTAGAGCCATACTGCTCCAATTTGGCTTCCAGCTTTGTCTTCCTCTAAGCCCAATCTGGGTAAATCACCCCCATGTTCAAACACCATGAATGACCATTAGAGATGTCATTTTCCCTTGGCATTCACAAGTCTCCACAATGTCGTCATTACCTTTTTCACTAGCCACATATACGCTTTCTTTCCCCCACCTGCCCCTTATGTTTTCACTGTTTCTCCTGCCTGAATGGCAAACACTGGCTCTATTAAAATGCCAATAATTTCTAGATTTTCAAGGACTGTTTCAAAATATACGTATGAAATATCTCTATTCACCTAACAAAGTTTTACTTCTTCTTCATTGGACCTATATACTACTATTGTCTCCAAGACTTTAGCCGCCTGATGCAAAGAGCTGACTCATTGGAAAAGACCTTGATGCTGGGAAAGATTGATGGCAGGAGGAGAAGGGGGTGACAGAAGATGAGATGGTTGGATGGCATCACTGACTCAATGGACATGAGTTTGAACAAACTCCAGGAGATCGTGAAGGACAGGAAAGCCTGATGTGCTGCAGTCCGTGGGGTTGCAAAGAGTTGGACATGACAGAGCGACTGAATGACTCCTGCCATCACACTCACCATAGGCTGCTTTGTTGTTCATTCATTTTGTTATCTACCCCTGCTTTTGCAGAGCAGACACTCTTGCCATACTTGGATTCCCATTTAATTTGTAAAGTTCCTTAAGTTATGAGACAATGTCAGTGTCATCTTTAGTCCATTTGTACTGACTGTGCTTAGTTAATTTTCCACAGTAAGTGTAGTCTGAAATGAGATTTGCTTAAGGTGGGCTGCCGACTAGTCCTCTTGAAAACAACACTTGTAAGGGAGTGTGGAGAGCAGGACTGTGCAGAAGGAGAAGTGGAAAGCCTCAGCTGGGCCCACAAGGAGCTCTGAGGCTTGGACAACATACTGTTTTCCCCAGATTGAGGCAGTGAGGCTGGACTTTTCTACCCCCGTGTGGACCGGTCATTGGATGCAGCAGGCATCCAGGAAGGAAGAAGCAGATCCCTTTCACCCGGGCAGTTCCTAAGGAGGCCCTCATTCTTAGCTGTCAGCAGCCAACATGCCCAACAGCAACTGGGGGAATGAGTGTTTTAGTGTAGGGGCTTCACAGGTGGCGCTAGTGGTAAAGAACCTGCTTGCCCATGCTAGAGACGTAAGAGATGCAGATTCAGTCCCTGGGTCTGGAAGATCCCTTGGAGGAAAGCATGGGAACTACTCTAGTATTCGTGCCTGAAGAATCCCATGGACAGAGGAGCCTGGTGGGCTACAGTCCCTGGGGTCACAAAGAGTCAGACACAGACACAACTGAGGAACTTCGCGTGCACACACGTATGCAGGGGCCTTTGTAGCAAACGATAGCAATTGCTGCACTAGGTAGAACCTTGTACATTCAGAGCCAAGGGTCAGTAAATATTTGCCAAATTATGTTTACAGTGATTCATAAAAGCCTCACATCTTCTAATAAAGTATATGTAAATAGCTAAAGTAGTGGCGATTTTATTAATGCACCTGATTAGTGCAAGGGACAGTTTTGCTGAGCTATGACTATTTGTTGAAGTAACTCTAGGTCCGAGTTCTAAAAAGAGCCCCAGGCTTCTCTCCCAGATTAGGAGCTGTAGCCAGCAGTTTTTAGGCTCTAACCTTCCCATGATAGGTATTTGAACCCCTATATTTTGTAAATTAAAGTCATTAATTTTATCTACTTCACTTATATTGGCAAGTTTCTGCCCTTCTGAGTTATTCTTAAGCTGGCTGATATAATGTTGATGAAAAAGAACAAATGCCCTTGAACTTCATAGCTCCAGAAGCTCTAGGACTTTATGAAGCAAACTTCATTTACATAAATTTGACCATGACCTACAGAGGCTGTAAACAATCTCCTGTTACTCTGCCCTCCCTTATTTTCCTTCTCTATGAGAAGTATTGTATCATTTTTCATGTAATAGCAACAGTTGCTTGATTTCTAACTTAGGTCCCAAATCATACAGATACATTTACAGAGAAAGTGATACTTATTTCTACCATATGTTTTGACCTTTGCAGTGGCTATCCTGTTGCCTCACTAACCTGATATCTGATTACACACCCCACTGGCACTAGCGTGCCCCACCCACCTATCCAGCGGAGGATCCAGATTTTGTGAGACTAAAAGACTCGGGAATTTGGGGCCCCTCCTTTAAAAAAAAAGAATAAAAATCCACTTTATCTTTGATCATTTTATAAAACTTCTTGTGTTGGGGGTCTCCAAGAACTTCCAGGTTTGATGATATGCTAGAAGGACTTACAGCTTCACTGCTATGATTTATTATAGTAAAAGGATCCAAGGAAAAATCCAAGAAGAGGAAAGTTTCATTAGGCAAAATCCAAGGGAAACCAGGTGCAAACTTTCAAGAGTTCTCTCCCAGTAGAGTCACAGGACATGCTTAATTCTTCAAGGAACAGATTGTGACAAGTGGGAAATATGCCCACCAGACAAGCTTCTTAGAGACTCAGTGCCGAGCTTTTTATTGGAAGCTGGTCATGTAGACATCCTCTGTCCAGCGTGTACCCAAATCCCAAACTTGCAGAAGGAAAGCAAGTGTTCAGCACAAACCATTTTGTTTCTATAAGGAATTTAGGTACAGTGAATCACTCTTGTGTATGGGATGGTGGAAACTCTCCTGAAATCTAATTTCCCAGATGTCAGCCAAAAGCCAACCTCACAAGCAGGGCTTTCCAAGGAGAGGGGTCTCAGGCCCATCAGGATAACTCTTTCTTGGACACATATAAACATTTGAATCCATTGATAGGGTTACTTTCAGGGTTTTGGAAAGGGCTGGTGCAAGTGAGGAGCCCTTGAAGCTGAAGCTTCATTATCTGCAGTGGTAAGTGCTTGTCTGGTTTCAGCCTTACTTGAAATACTTTAAGTACCTAAACTCACCAAGTTTTTGCTCTGTGCTGGCCTTTGCATGTACCAGTGTTTCATCCCGAATCACTGTTTCTCCTTTCTTCACCAAACTCCTGTTCCTCTTTGAGCTTTAGTCTATATGTCACCTTGTCCTGGAAGTTTGTAGACCCCATGTTCTGATTTACATTGCCTTCCACAGTGAGCCAGAGTGCCTTCCACAGTGAGGGAACTGTCCTCTCCTTAGCATCATCCTTTGCATAGAGTATCATAGTTACTTTATCACTTCCTTCAATGCCTTATGAGATTTTAGCTTCTTGAGAATTAAGCCTGTTTGTTTGTTTTTTCATTTGTACTCCCATGCCTAGCACTGTACCTGGCATATAGTAGATTTATATTAATATTTGTTGAATAATATAGTTACTAATATTGACCATAGCAATGCAATTAGTCCTCCATTGGAGAGGTGTGTGTATATATTTGGCCGTACTGGGTCTTCATTGCTGTGGGTGTTTTCTCAAGTTGTGACAAGTAGGAGCTACTCTCTAGCTGCGGCGCACCAGCTTCTCTTGGTTGCTGAGCACGGGCTCTGGGGTGCGTGGAGTCTAGCAGTTAAGGTGTGAGGCTTCAGCTGCAGTTCCCGGGCTCTAGAGCACATGCTCAATAGTTGTGGTGCACAGACTCACAGACTTAGTTGCCCTACAGCATGCAGGACCTTGCAGGATCAGGGGTTGAACCCTGCATGGGCAGGTGAATTCTCTACCACTGAGACACCAGGGAAGTCCCCCTCCATTGGATATTAATTTAAATTTTGGGTTAAATTTTGAGATGTATGTTCAACAGCAGTTCAGTGTAACTTCTAACTTCTGTCCTCAAGGCTCTAAACCTTGTGGAAAACCTCTAGACACTCTTCCTTAGCAATACATAATCAATTAGAAGCAGAAACAGAGTCAGGGGAGAGTTATATGACCCATATAGACTTGCTAATGAAAAGCTTGGGTAGATATTTGTAACTTAAGTAGGCCATGGAAAGGAAGCCGCTTGATGATTCTCTTTTTTGGTAACATTTATTCTTAATGTCTGTGCATATAAGCGTGATATCTTAATTAACATTAATCAGAGGTACGTTAATTTTATTAGGTTTTCAGAAAGCTCTGAAGCCTGTTATTAAAATAGGCATTTTAATAACAGCTTTGTTGTCATCCTTTTAAGACACATTTCAAGATCTGCTGTAACTCTAGCAGACCCACTGAGAATCCTATGACTCAAATATATGTCATGCGTTGCTTCTGTAAAACCGAAGTATGGTGATGGACTAGGAGGCCTGGTGTGCTGCAGTCCATGGGGTTGCAAAGAGTCAGACATGACTGAGCAGCTGAACTGAACTGATGGTACTTTAAAACTGCCACTGTTGGCAGAGGGAATACATGCACATACTTGTGTATTCATTCATATACGTAAGAGATAGAGGTGGAAAGAAAGACAATTTATTTGTTAGATACCCCACAGGCAGACTCTGTGAGAGATGCTAAGGATGGGGTTGCAGGGAGTAGTGTCTCTAACGCCCCAAATTTGCTGCCAGCAAACATGAGGATTGAAAATACTTTCTCGAATCTACTGTTTATAGTTTCAGTTGGAAATGGTTCATCCTGAAAGAACTGCTTACTGAAGGAGATGATGAAAGGATGGGGATTCAGCAGCAGCAGCACAAGAAAGTTCCCAGGAGCCGGGGTATTAGAAAGTTGAGGCAGTTGTCATGCATCTTAGCTGGAAGCAGTGCCTCCTCCATCAAGGGGGCCATGAGATTATAAGCTGCTTGGCTGGAGAGGAATGGAAAAGAGATTTGAGGTGGTTGACATTCCAGAGGGTCCTTTTCATCTGTGTTTGTTTCAAAGGCTTTCTGTTGGCATATTTACTGGATTGAAGGTCTCACTAGGCAGTTTATGAGCAGATAACTAAACAAAAAAGAAAGGGAGAGGTGGAGGAAGGCAAATAAGTTAACCCACCCCATGCTGCTCCCTGTATTGTATATGCTTTGGGCAGAACATCCGAAGATGAAAAAAATGGATCATTTAATGTAGTTGACGTTTACAATGTGGAATTAACAGATATTTTTCCTTTACAGATATTTCTCAAGTACTTTAAGACCTCACTTAGGTGGAGTTGTTCTCACATGTGAGATGGTAGTCCAAACAAATGAGCCTTCTGCCTTTAGGCTTGGCCCCTGAAATGTCTGTCAGTGTAAGGGTAAATCTGGAATACAGAGATCTGAATTCACCCTTCGACTCGGCTCCAGCTTTGCAATGGCTAACAGCTTTGCAGCGTCATCCTGCACGCTTTGCACTCTTTCTCTTTTGGTGAGCTCCTTCCTAAATTGGGGATCATAAACCATGTCTCTGATATGGTCATGCAAATGTAGTATGGGTTTAGTGGGCACCTTGTAACTATTTACTAATTGAGTGCCTTTAAAGCTCTTACTGCATAAGGCACTTAGAAAGTACAGAATTAATAGTAAGTTGTCTACTTTGTTAAATGGAGTGTACTTGAGACCTCTTAAGCCTTGATGACATGGAGCCATCATTTTGAGTGTCAGTTTCTGTTTTTTGTGCTGTAACACAGTCAGGAGCCTTCTGTATTGCTAGAATACATTAGGAGAATTTGTGTGAAGGCATAAGCGTACATGCACGCCCACACATACCCTGTGCTGTTTTGAATCTTTGAATCTTTTCAGTGATTATTCTCTCACACATGCATTTTACTTTTGTCAAGGCCTTTGTATCCATCTTCTCATTCTTCTATTTTGCTGCTTATATAAGCTTCTTTTGGATCAGAAACCATATAAGAGGCTTGATAGAAATTTAGATCAGCTCAGCATGAGCAGTTTCACAGGAAGGGTGAGAGGATCCTTGTAACTCAGGCTGGTGAGGTTTTGTGCATGATCCATAAGATGTCTAGTGGATCTCTCTGTGCCCTTTTAAAATAGATTTAAAACATCTCATTGACGCAGGAGCTAAGTGAAGTAAAATTACAGAGTTTGGTTTTCTTATTGCTAGTGTAATTAACATCATATGCCATATTTAAAAATTCATAATTCAGTTACATTTCATTATAAAAGGTAAGTTTAATTATGGGACATAACAGCATTGAGACTAAGTTTTATTTTGGATTTTTATCTATGTGTTCACCAAATCCATTTTTGCCCTGTCCTCCTTTTTCTTTAATTTATTTTTAACTGAGGGGTGATTGCTCTCCAGTATTGTGTTGGTTTCTGCCAAGCATCAGCATGAATCAGTATACAAGTGTCCCCTCCGTCTTGAGCCTTGCTCACCATCCTACTCCTCTAGGCTGTTACAGAGCCCCAATTGGAGTTTCCCGAGTCACACGGCAAATTCCCATTGGCTGTCTGTTTTATGTATGGTATGCATGTTTCCAAGCTACTCTTTCCATGCATCCCACCCTCCCCTTCCTCCCCTACTCCCACCGTGTCCGTACGTCTGTTCTCTTTGTCTGTGTCTCCATTGCTGCCCTGAAAATAGATTCATCAATGTCATCTTTCAAATTCCATATATATGTGTTAGCATATGATATTTGTTTTCCTCTTTCTGACTTAATTCACTCTGTATAATAGGTTCTAGGTTCATCCACCTTATTAGAACCGACTCAGATGTGCTCCTTTTGTTGGCTGGGTAATATTCCATTTTATGTGTACCACAGCTACTTTATCCATTCATCTGTCGATGGACGTCTAGGTTGCTTCCATGTCCTAGCTATTAGAAACAGTGCTGCAATGAACATTGGGGTACACATGTCTTTTTCAATTTTGGTTGCCTCAGGGTATATGCCTAGGAGTGGGATTGCTGGGTCCTATGGGGGTTTTATTCCTAGTTTTTCAAGGAATCTCCATACTGTCTTCCAAACTGGCTGTGTCAATTAACATTCCCACCGCAGTGCAAGAGGGTTCCCTTTTCTCCACGCTGTCTCCAGCATTTATTGTTTGTAGACATTTTGATGATGGCCATTCTGAATGGTTGGAGGTGATATCTCATTGTAGTTTTGATTTGCATTTCTCTAATAATGAGTGATGTTGAGCATCTTTTCACGTGTTTATTATCCATCTGTATGTCTTCTTTGGATAAATGTCTATTTAGGTCTTTTTCCACTTTTTGATTGGGTTGTTTGTTTTTCTGGTATTAATTAGTATGAGCTACTTGTATATTTTGGAAATTAATGCTTTGTCAGTTGTTTCATTTACTATTACTTTATCCCATTCTGAGGATTGTCTTTTAACCTTGTTTATAGTTTCCTTTGCTGTGCAAATCTTTTAAATTTAATTAGGTCCCACTTGTTTATTTTTGTTTTTATTTCCATTATTCTAGGAGGTGGGTCATAGAGGATCTTGCTGTAATTTATGTCATTGCTCTGCCTATGTTTTCCTCTAAGAGTTTTATAGTTTCTGGTCTTAAGTTTAGGTCTTTAATCCATTTTGAGTTTATCTTTGCATATGGTGTTAGGAAGTGTTCTAATTCATTCTTTTACACGTAGCTGTCCAGTTTTCCCAGCACCACTTCTTAAAGAGGCTGTCTTTGCTCCATTGTATGTTCTTGCTTCTTTTGTCAAAAATAAGTTACCCATAGATGCCCCATCTGGTTTATCTCTGTTGCCCCATCCTCTTAATTCCATTTCATTTAGGATGTATAATGTGAGAACAGAATATATTGAATATAGAATAGAATATATATAGTTTGTTGCTTACTGAGTTTGTAAAGCAGTGACTTTTTAAAACTTAAAGTTTTGGGCTATGGGGCCAACCCTGAAGATGTGAAGCAACCATGCATTCCCATAGAAAACTAACCATTTTAGTATTTTTCTGCATGAATGGATTATTCTTTTCATTATTAGACTTTTACACTTATTGCTTTTGATCATGATTTGGCCGAGCCAAAAATGATCTCTTAAGAATTCACTGCATAGTAGTGGAAGTTAAATCTATTTTTTAAATCAACAAGTACTTATTAAAATGTCATTCCCCTCCCAGACACTATTGTTAACACGTCACTAATATTAACTCATTGAATCTTACAACCTTTGGGGGTAGATGCTACTATTGAGCCCATTTTACAGATGAGAAACTTGCAGGACAGAGAAGTTAAGTAATTTGATCAAGGTCACACAGCTAATGGGTTTCCCTGGTGGCTCAGCTGGTAAAGAATCTGCCTGCAATGCGGGAGACCTCGGTTTGATCCCTGGCTTGGGAAGATCCCCTGGAGAAGGAAAAGGTTACCCACTTCGGTATTCTGGCCTAGAGAATTCCATAAACTCTATAGTCCATGGGGTTGCAAAGAGTCAGACACGACTGACCGGCTTTTGCTTCCACCACACAGCTCATAAGTGTCAAAACCAGGTTTGAACACAGACAGTGTAACACTATACACTTAATCAAATCTGAATTGAAGGGCTATCTTTCAGGTGTTGTGATCTTAGTCTAAGGAAGTTCTTTTTTTTTTTTAAGTTCCCATGATATTAAGTATTTTTACCAGTTTTGAAAGTAGTGTACTTAACTATGACACATTTAGTTAACAAACCAAAGAGGACTATGTGGTATTTGCAATTATGAACCAAGTGAAATGGAGAGTATAGGCTTAAATCTTGTGTTTCTAATATAATTGTTTAACCATTCATTTTTAAAAATCATTTCTTATTTGTGTTGTCATTTTTAACAACAGTGCATCCTGGATTATTTTCCTTCCTCCTCTTACTATGTTAATTCCTCATTACTTGTCTTTACCAGGAATTAACAGTGGGGGTAATCAAAATTGTTCAACTTCAAATTAGTCAATATTGACAGAACTTAGTGATGGAATTGGTGAAAGATTCTTCAGTATGAAGTAGATATGACTAGCAATTTTAAAATTTTGATTTCTATTCTGTCTTGCATGTGAAAATATAAATTAGAGTGTATTTTGCTCCCTGTGTGTGTGTGTTGGGGTGGGGGGTACGTTTTCATCTTTTAGTTAGTAGTATGATCACTTGAAAAAACTGTATTCTAATTTTTCATGTAGCTGAAGCAGGATATGGCTTACTGACTTGTAACCAGCCCCATTTCTTTCTGCTTAGCAATTCCACTAAGTCGGCATATAAATAGATAACAGGCTGTGTCAGTTTAAAACTTCTTGTCCTGGGCATGCCATTTATTTTGCTAATCCTATACCACTGGAAAGTATTAATAAAAGCGTAATTTACCCTAAAGTGACAGCCTCTTGAGACGCAGGAAACCTGCCTTTCTCTTGTCACTGGGAGAAGAAAATACTCAAGGCAAAATTAAAGGCAGTGGCCAGAGAGGAAATAATTAATATTCAGGTGGAAGGCACACACGGATGCAGTTTTGTCCTCAGCGAGAAATGGTAGTGGGGATGAAGAATGGGATTACAGATCTGGAAGGGGAAGGAAGCTTGGGCATGAGTGTTAAAGAGGTGTGAAATAGAGATTAACACCCACAGGAAACCTGCTTGAGAGAGAAGCTGGTCCAAGAGGAGTGTTCTGCAGTTTTCTGAGGAGTCAGGGCTCCAGGGCGGTTCCCTCCACTGGACATCTTATCTGAGTCAACCTAGGCTGATGTATTTTCCCATCTCTCCCAATCTCTATCTGCACATTGCAGGTACCGTAAGATTTGGCACAGGTATTTGCTAAATGCTTCAAGATCATTCATGAAAAGCTATCTTGTTCCTGGAAGTTTAGAAGCAAGTGGTTGGTCTCTTACAATTTCTTTTAGATCTGTTGGTCTCAATCCACTCAGGTTACACTATTCATTATTATTTTGCTTAAAAGTTTCTAATAGTGATATTTTTAAGACATTTTAGTATCACTTTATATACCTATGCTTCTGATGATCAGTGATTTTTTAAATGAAACTGAATGTTACATTTTACTAAATTCTTCTTGTATATCTTAAATATTTGTTTTGTAATTTCCAATTTATATATGCAGGTAGACTGTTGGTAATGTTTGTTATAATCTTCCAACAGCTATAAAATACTGTCTTTGAATTTATATTGTAGCAAAACTCATTATAACAAGTAAAAGAAGAGGAAAAGGAAGAAAATAAACTGAAGATATTTAGCACTTGAACTTAATGGCCCTTCTTGATTGAATCTAGCTTTGCACAGGGACACACAGACAGCAACTACCAAAAACATTTTACTTGGCCCATTATAGCACACCTTTTTATCTACTTTCCCTCATTTATATAAATGAAAAAAAATTTTTAAATAAACATTTTGGGAATATGAGTTCTTAACATTTTTTCTGATACCCTATTGTGAGGTATCTCATATTATCAGAAAGTTCAGAAAAATCAAGAGGCCTCATAGACTAAAATTTTTATCAAAAATCAGCTTGCTGACGTCAGTGTAATTTACCACCATAGTGTTAAAAATGGATTGCAGTGCAGTTGGTTTTGAGAATTTATTTATTCATTGGTATATCAAATAAATTTTCTAGTCTTAAAAAATTATTTAGCCTAATATTTAAAAATTTGTACTGCATGTTGATGCTTCTGCATGTTGCTTCTACTTGGCAGCTCTATTTCAAAGATTTTTATCTGCCAAGGAATACTTGATGACTGAGAAATGTATTATATTTACCAATATAACTGCAGAAAATATAAGCTATGGTGTTTCTACATAGTAATGAAATCAATTTTATGTGTGATTGGTGGAATTAGACAAGATGTTCTGAAATAAGGTTATATTACTAGTTCACTAAAATACCCTTATTTCATTTATATAGGTTTTACATAAGATTTGATTTGCTTTTATATAACACATTCTGCTTTTGCTTCTTATTAGAAATGAATGGTGTTATCTTTAGCATGTCTAAATATAGTCCTTATGTCTAGAATTTGGTAATTATTCATAAATCTGTTTCTTTTGCAGAAACATTTTGCAAAAGAAACTAAGGGAAGGGGAAAAATACTTTTAGTAAAATATGCTACATTTCAGTAAACTTGAGTTGAATTTTCTAGTAGAGTCATAGAGTAAATCTTTATATTGTAGTGGTTACTGAATGCTGAGAATCAAAATTTTGACTCTTCAAGGCCAATTTGCAGTGTGAAACCATAGGATCAGAATTTGCTTTAGAAAATCCAATCAAAACATATCCTGTTGTCAGATGAAAAAATATAAGTCTGATAATGTTGGATGCTTTTTTTTGTTGGATGACAATATCAGTTGGATCAAATATAATTATTTTTGCATTAAATACTTTTATTTTTTTTCTTGGAGTATAATTGTTTTATAATACTGTGTTAGTTTCTGCTGTATAACACTGTGAATCAGCTATGTGTATGTATATCCCCTCCCTCTTGAGCCTCCCTCCAACTGGCCCCCAGCCCTCCAGGTCATCACAGAGCCCTGAACTGAGCTCCCTGTGCTATTCACAGCTTCCCACGGGCTGTTTCACACATGGTAGTGTGTATATATGTCAGAGCTAGTCTCTCAGTTTGCCCCACCCTCTCCTCCCCCATTCTGGGTCTACCAGTTTGTTCTCGACATCTGTGTCTCTATTCCTGCCTTGCAGTCAGTTTCATCAGTACTGTTTTTCTAGACTCCATATATATGCATTAATATAGGATATTTGTTTTTCTCTTTCTGACTTACTTCACCCTGTATGACAGACTCTAGGTTCCTCCCCATCACTACCCAATTTCATTCCTTTTAAATATTGTTAACAGTCATCATTAACAATCTGACCTCTTCCATCTTGATAAGCTGTATGAGGATTGCAGCTAGGCAGATAGATCATACAGTTAAATATGATCCAGACCTTGACCTCATGGGAGAGAACTAGCAGCAGTGTCTAGTGCAGTGAAGGGTATGGAAAAGGTGTTTAGGAACTTGGAGACACAAGGAAATGATCCAGCCTTAGACATCAGGGTGGTATGATGCAAACTGTGGCCTTGAGAGGTGAGAGAAAAAGGGAAGCTTGAGCTGGATTTTGTACTTTGACTGAGTGGCAAGGACTGGATCTGAAACATTACTCAAACTCTGACATTATTGATTTTCTACTATATTCATATGCTAAATGCAGTGCAAATCAAAACATTATCCCATGAGATATTGGACCCCATGGACTGTAGCCTACCAGGCTCCTCAGTCCATGGGATTTTCCAGGCAAGAATACTGGAGTGGGTTGCCATTTCCTTCTCCAGGGGATCTTCCTGACCCAGGGATCAAACCCAGGCTTCCCGCGTTGTAGGCAGACGCTTTACCGTCTGAGCCACCAGGGAAGCGATGAGATATTTACTAGATCCTTTTTTTCCAGTTACTTCACAAGCTATTGACGTAAGTGTACAATTTAATTTCAGAATAATATAAATACAAATATATCCTGTTTTATCTGATAAATTTACATAAAAAATATAATTGGTTCTAGTATGTATTTGTGTATAATTTAAATTGATAACTCTGTGAGGTTTTGCTTGTTCATTTTTCCCTTATGGACTTCCTTTATTATTCATTTGTTGATAAATACAACTTTGGATTAAAAAAAGCTATTTTATTAGAATTAAAATGTTTAGAAGAAGTAAACAAGTTCCATACCTGCTGCAAATACTTGCTCTTAGCAATGGCTGGTATTAATAATTCATTAGAATTCTTCCAAGTTTAGGGATCCAGTGTCAGGAGTTTTTAGAATCCAAAAATTAAATGAATTCTTGTAAGCCAGCCTATATACTATATTTTCTATATTATTTGTATCTGAATAGGATCTTACAAGATATAAATCAGTCTGATTTTGTTAAGAATTGAAAAATTTACATCCACATACCTACACACCTCATATATACAACATATACAGCCCATATTAACAAGTAGTAAGTTATTTATGCAAATAAAGTTATTAATATTATTAGTTTTCAATTATTGCTATAATAAATAACTCATATCTTTCATATATATTAGCTATTTCATATATATATATAAGAGAAGATCTACAAATGTGAAAAAAATATATTTGGAAGAGACTTTTTTTTCAATTCCTAATAAATTCATAGTAGAACATATGAACACTTGTATCCAAAAAGGAAGTTAATTTCATATATATTATATATGCTATTAACTAAACAATTCTTGTAAAGCATATAATAGAGTTCTTGGCACAGAGTTATGCTAAATAAATGTTAACTGGTCTTTTATTGTTGTCAGTCATTATTACCTGTTTAAACATAAAAATGTCAGTAAATACTGTAGAGAAGGAAATGGCAACCCTCTCCAGTATTCTTGCCTAGAGAATCCCATGGACAGAGAAGCCTGGTGGGCTGCTGTCCATGGGGTCGCACAGAGTCGGACACGACTGAAGTGACTTAGCATGCATGCATGTATTGCAGAAGGAAATGGCAACCCACTCCAGTGTTCTTGCCTGGAAAATCCCATGGACAGGGGAGCCTGGTGGACTGCCTTCTATGGGGGTCACACAGAGTCGGACACAACTGAAGTGACTTAGCAACAGTAGCACGAGCAAATACTATATGTGTAAATATTTATGTATGTATTTCAGTGGAAGACAATAATGGCTATTTTATTTTTCTCTATATCCTATATTTTCCTAAAATTTCATGACATAAAATTTATTTTAGCACTGATTCTTTCATCAGTTAATACCCTTTGATTGTTATTAATATGGATAAATTTCACATCAATCTATTAATGTTTATCACAGTCTGTGACTCTTTCCTTTTTGTTCTATGTCACATTCAAGTTGGGACTAGTTCTTAATTATCTGTAGCAATGAACTTAGTCTCTAAAATGAGAATAATTACAAAACTTCAAGTTCTTTCTCAGCTGTGCTGTGCTCAGTCACTTCAGTTGTGTCCAATTCTTTGCAACCCTATGGACTGTAGCCTGCCAGGCTCCTTTGTCCATGGGATCCTCCAGGCAAGAGTGGATTGCCATGTCCTCCTCCAGATGATCTACCCGACCCAGGAATCGAACCCATATCTCTGGCATCTCCTGCATTGCAGACTAATTCTTTACCTGACAAGTCACCTGGGAAGCCGTCTCAACTGTGCTAGTAGTCCTGAAATCTAAGGGAGACTGTAACAACAATCAGGTCTACAATTGATGTGGGTTTAATGGCACTTTTAAAGGGCCCACAGTTATTGGAAGTGTGTTTTCACAGAATTCCAACATGGCTGCATCCTAGTGTGAAAAGTAGGGCACTAAGGAGGGGACAGATCTAAAATGACCTTAGAAAACATAATAAAGAGTTTGAATGTGATCCTGAAAGCAGCAGGGATCACCTGAAGATTTTAAGCAATGAAGTAATGAAGTTAGATTTTCCATTTAGGAAAGCCATTTTGGCTGCCATGGCACGGATCCCAGTAGGTAGATTATTATAGTCATCTGCAGGAAAAATGAGGAAGGCAGAAATTAAAATAGTGACTATAACAATACGTAAGAGAGCAGAAACATGCTAGCTGCTTGTTTTGTTGCTGTTCTTGTTCAGTCGCTAAGTTATGTCTGACTCTTTGTGACCCACGGACTGCAGCACACCAGGCTTCTCTGTTTTCCACTATCTCCTTGAGATTGCTCAAATTCATGTTCTTTGAGTTGGTGATGCTCTCTAACCATCTCATCCTCTGCCACTGCCTTCTCCTTTTGCCATCAATCTTTCCCAGCGTCAGGCTTTTCCAGTGAGTCAGCCCTTTGCATCAGGTGGCCAAAGTATTGGAGCTTCAGCTTCAACATCAGTCCTTCCAATGAATATTCAGGGTTGATTTCCTTTAGGATTGACTGGTTTGATTTTGTTGCAGTCCAAGGGACTCACAAGGGTCTTCTCCAGCACCACACTCTAGAAGCACCAGTTCTTCGGCATTCATACTTCTTTATGGTAAAACTCTCACATCCATACAGTACTACTGGAAAAACCGTAGCTTTGACTATATCGACCTTTGTTGGCAAAGTGATATCTCTGGTTTTTAATACACTGTCTAGGTTTTGTCAATGTTTTCCTTCCAATGAGCAACTGTCTTTGGATTTCATGGCTGCAGTCACCGTCCACAGTAATTTGGGAGCCAACAAAACAAAATCTGTCATTGCTTCCAATTTTCCCACTTCTATTTGCCATGAAAGGATGGTACCAGAAGCCATGATCTTAGTTTTTTGAATATTGAGTTTTAAGCCAGCTTTTTCACTCTCCTCTTTCACCTTCATCAAGTCTCTTTGATTCCTCTTCACTTTCTGCCATTAGGGTGGTTTCATCTGTGTATCTGAGGTTGTTGATATTCCTCCTGGCAATCTTGATTCCAACTTGTGATTCATCCAGCCTGGCATTTCATACGATGTACTCTGCATATAAGTTAAATAAGCAGAGTGAGAATATACAGCCTGAACATACTCTTTTCCCAATTTTGCACCAGTCCATTTCTAACTGTTGCTTCTTGACCCACATACAGGTTTCCCAGGAGACTTAGGAAAGGTGATCTGGTATTCCCATCACTAAAGAGTTTTCCACACAAAGACTTTTGCCTGGTTGATGAAGCAGATTTTTTTTTGGAATTCATTTGCTTTCTCTATGATCCAACAACTAATATTGGCAATTTGATCTCTGGTTCCTATGCCTTTTCTAAACCCACCTTGTACATTTGAAGTTCTCAATTCCTAAACCACTGAAGACTAGCTTGAAGGATTTTGAGCATAACCTTACTAGCACGTGAAATGAGCACAATTGCACAGTACTTTGAACACTTTTTTGGCACTACTCTTCTTTGGGATTGGAATGAAAACTGACCTTTTCCAGTCTTGTGGCCACTGCTGAGTTTTTCAAGTTTGCTGACATATTGGGTGCAGCACTTTGACAGCATCATCTTTTAGCATTTTCAATAGCTCAAGTGTAATTACATCACCTCTACTAGCTTTATTCATAATAATGCTTCCTAAGGCCCCTCACTTCACACTCCAGGATATCTGGTGGTGAGTGACCACACCACTGTGGTTAAACCAGTCATTAAGACCTTTCTTGTATAGTTCTTCTGTGTATTCTTGCCACCTCTTCTTGTCTGGAGTGAAGTAGATGTAGTGAGTTTAGATGAGCTCAGTTTTCTAGATTGAGTAGTGTAGAGGGTATGTCCTATAGGCGGAGAAGGTGATGGCACCCCACTCCAGTACTCTTGCCTGGAAAATCCCATGGACAGAGGAGCATGGTAGGCTGTAGTCCATGGGGTCGCAAAGAGTCGGACTCGACTGAGTGACTTCACTTTCACTTTTCACTTTCATGCCCTGGAGAAGGAAATGGCAACCCACTCCAGTGTTCTTGCCTGGAGAATCCCAGGGACGGGGGAGCCTGGTGGGCTGCCGTCTATGGGATCGCAGAGAGTCGAACACGACTAAAGTGACTTAGCAGCAGCAGCAGCATGTCCTATAGGAGAGAGGAAAAAGATTATGGAACATACTGGAGCAGATGGAGAAAATGAATGCCCTCAGTTTTGGATATTGTGGCTCTTATATCTCAGGTCCAGACTGCATATTCTCTTGCACAACTTTTGTAGGTAGTATTCATCTTATATTTCTACACGCCTGATAGCGTTCCAAGTGCTTTCACTTGTGCCTCCTCATCTCCTTCTTGAGATTCTATGAGAAAAAGAGGAGCATTCACTCCCTATCCACTTGCAAAAATCAAGGCTCAGAGATCAAAACACATAGAAATTGGCATGTCTGGAACGAAAGTCAAAGTAATTGTACTGTAATCAACAAGAATATTTTTGCATCAAGAAAAGTTTACTTGAAGAGAATATAGCAAGATTTACAAGCATTTCCCCAATGTTCATAGAAAAAGAAATTTGCTAAAATTTTTGCTAAACTTGCTGAGAAACCCAAAGAGCATTTTTCACCAAAAAGCAGTGTCACAGCAGGTAAATGCTGTGATCAGAGTTCAAAATTTGTTAAAAGGAGACTCACACCAGGATCTGCCATATCAATTTTCTCCATGCATTTTATAAGTGAATTAGAGATGCTGTAAATAGTGTATTTTGTAGTGACCATCTGACACAGGGTCCTCCTCTGTGATCAGAAAGCAAACTCAGGAAGAGACTTAAAAAATAAGATTATGGTTACAGTTCAGTAAGTTACGGTCATTAGTTGGAAATCATATTTATGTGACAGTGGAGATTTTTAATGCAACTACAGAATTTAAAATCCATAAGTTTCCCATGGTTTACTTCTGACAGAACATTTGAAAATTATGATTTATGCTAAATAGAAACAATCCTGAATTTGACCTTCAACAAAAATGTGTTAAATGACAAGTTAAGAAATAATTTATTAAATTATATACATGGTAAGCATATTTACAGAATATATTTCAATCCTGAACTGGCTGGAGGAGTAGGCAAGTTTGAAGAATAGGAGTGAGTGGCTTTGTGCATCTGGCAGGTGCATACTTGGGCTATAGTCTCGGATCTGCCCACGTCTGGCTTGGTATCCTTGGTGTGTGGTTCATTTTGTTGAACTCTACTCTTTATGTGTAAGTAATGATATTTATAAATACTTTATATGGTTTTAAGAGGATTCAGTGTCAAAGGGCGATATATGTCAGGCACTACTTCAGGTGCATATGATGCTTACAGGTATAAACAAGGATACCTGCCCTCCTGGAGGTTTTGTACATCAAGAATTCTACAAAGTGTCTAGCATGAATGCTTAATATGTTTTATATGTGAATAAGTGATTATGTTTAGCCAATATGCTTTTCCTTTTATGGCAGAAAATGGTTATTTTACCTCCTCCAATGAAATTAATTTACATCTTCCAATTTTTTTCTGGATGCAAGTACCAAATTTAAGGCATCGTATTCTTTCTTCTAGGTAGTCTGCATTCATGATAAACACTGTCAGTGTCTTTGCATTTAAAGGGTAAAATAATTTTCAGACCCTTCAGTTTTCAGATAGGATAAGAAATTTCTTCATTATAGGTCAATAGTATTACATTGGTGCAATCACCACTTCCAAATTTAGAGAAATATTTGATGCTCAAAAGACTCAATTGATTTTAAATTACTGATCATCATAGGTATTTTCACATCTGTTCCAAGTGTTGCCTTATCCCTCTCTAGCACTCAGCTCATGTAAAGATGTCATGATAATGATTGGACTTTTGCTTTGAAAATGTGTGGAGTCAAATGGCAAAATATATAAATTTCACATGATTTTGGGGGGGAATCTATATTCATGGGCAGATTGCCTGATTTTCTGGAGAAGTCACTGATATTAGACATGACCGTAAGGAGCTGGAGAGAGCTAAATAACTTCAAAACATACTGTAAACCATATGTCATTTTGGTATAAATATTTGGTTTTTTTTCTTCTTGTCTTGCTTCATGTGGATATTGTAGATACTTTCCTTGTTTGTATTTTATTGACAGTGCCTATTACCAAGTGTATGTACCACAGTTTAAGCTTTTTAAAGTCAATCCAAGGTGTATAGATAAAATATAGATGTATAGATGCTGGACATTAGTACAGACAGATCCCATGGACATTAAAAGAATAATAAAGGGATACTGTAAACAACTCTGTAGCCACAAATTTGATAACTTAGATGAAATGGACCAATTCCTTGAAAGACATAGTTTGCCAAAACTCACACAAAGAGAAAACAGACAACCTAAATAGACATATATCTATAACAAAAATTGAATAAATAATTAATAACCCATCAAAACAGAAAGCATCAGGCCCAGGTGGGTTCACTGATGAATTCTATCAAACACTGAGGGACAATGTTATAATAATTCCCTATAGTCTCTTGAAAAGATAAGAGCAGAGGGAATACTTCCTAACTCTTAATATGAGGCCAGCTTTACTCTAATACCAAAACCAAAGACATGATAAGAAAGCTATAGACTGATGTCTTTCATGAACATAGATGTAAAAATTTTCAACAAAATACTAGGAAATCAAACCCAACAATATATAAAAAAATTACATGCCACAACCAAGTCACATTTATCTCAGATATGCAAGAACATTTCAACATTTGAAAATCAGTTAATATAACCCATAAAATTAACAGGCAAAAGAAGAAACACATGATCCTATCAGTAGATGCAGTAAAAGCATTGAACAAATCCAACACTCATTCATGATTAAAAACTCTCAGCAAAAGAGGAACAGAAGGGAACTTCCTCAGCTTGATAAAGAACATCTACAAAATCCTTCAGCTAATATTATACTTAATGGTGAAAAATTTGAAGCTTTCCCACTAAGCTCAGAACAAGGCCGAGTTGCTCTCTCTCATCACTTCTGAACATCTTTCTGGAAATTCTAATGAAGTGAGATAAGGGAAACCAAAGAGTGTACAGACTGGGAAGGAAGAAATAAGACAGTCTTATTTTCAGGTGACAGAATTGTCTATGTAGAAAATTCAAAAGAAATGACCAAAAACCAAAAACCTCCTAGAACATATTAGCAGTGGGTAGGGGAGGAAGGGATGAATAGGCAGAGCACAGAGCATTTTCAGGGCAGTGAAACTGTTCTGTGTGATACTGTAGTGGTAGATACATAGCATTATAAATTATCCAGATCGTAGAATGTCCAACACCAAGAGTGAACCCCAGTATAAACCACAGACTTTAAGTGATAATGACATGATTTATCAATACGAGTTCAGTGATTGTCACAAA